>NW_015151553.1:102448-104123 GCF_000732505.1 Cyprinodon variegatus | reverse complement strand
CAGCTCCACCAATCAGCAACCTGAGTCCACTTTGACATTCTGCCCAATTAAATGCTGGCGCTAAAAGATTTCCTTATTTGTCAAACCAGAGCCAAAGTATAACTTCACATGATGCTCCACATTCCTCATTTTAGGGAAGAAAGTGCTTCTTGTAGGAGTTGTCACGAAATACAACTTGTTTCTTGTAATTTTAATACTTTATTATCTTAATAATACGACTTTATTTTCGTAAAGTTACGACTTTATTCTCGAAATAGAAGAAAAAAAATCTCATACTAGTACTGTAATACTCCGTTGTAGTAAATCAAAATTGTTATCATGACTAGAAATATAAGGCAACCATATGATAAATACACTAATAATACTAGTTTGGCTTTGATATGTTGATACTCCAAATATAAAAAAGCTGTTTAATGTAAATCAGTAACCAAAACTGTAGACACTTCCTTTTAAAATTTTATGTTCAGGTTTTATTTTTAGAGGGCTGCTCCTCCACCGACAGCAGAAGTGAGTCACAGCTGTACTTTCACAGCAGAGGTGAACAAAGGGACGACAGGGATGAGTTTGGTCTGTCAGCGAGGATGATGAAACCTTTTCCTTCTTCTAGGCGGGCTGACCGCAGTTTCTGAGAATAGAGTTGAACCAAAACAGAAATCCCCTCCCCGTCCTCCGTCTCCATTACTGAGGTCCATTCCACGGCTCCTGCGACTTGCTGCCTAGCAACCAAATAAACAGCGTTCTGCAGGAGCTCAACACACACACCCAGAGCAACAGACACCCCGGTTTGACTCTGGGCTGGGCCGGGACCTTTTGACGCTCCGTTAGAGCGACCGCTTTGGAAGCTGAGGCATTCGCTTCCATTCCTCAACTCCTCGCTGACCGCTCCAACAACACACACACTGAAAAACACGTAGAATAGTCTGAGGGCTGATTGGGAAAAGTGGAAGAGAAACTAAGACCAGATGCCTTCAGATCTGTTCTCAGAGGATCCGTCTGGTGGGAACATGGAGACTTGGTTGTGTTGAGTGTGAGCAGATGTGGTGATTATCACCAAACAGAATCTACATGTGTAGAACGACTTAGGCCTGCATGCACCAGCTGAAACCCTTTCAGGGTAGGCTGAGGTCTCGAATTAGCTCCTAGAGCAGGGGTCACCAATTAAAAATGACCAGGGTCCGAATAAAGAAAACCAACCTGTAAAGGTCCGGAGAAATTTTTTTATTACAAACTGTTCATTTAAACAGATTTTAACACTTTTTTAAACATTTTAAAATCTAAAGTGTTTTTCTTAAGTAGAGAAAAACAATCTTTCAGTTTGGTTTATAGACACTTTCCTGATTAACTTATTTCATAAAACACCTGAACTGACCGTTTGTTTTAATTCTTTCTTTTTTCTGTCTTAATGTTCGCAGTGGGCTTTATGCTGCCCTGCAAGGCTTTAAACCTGGGTTTGAATGGAGACTAAGCCATTCTAAAGCACATATCAAGGTGCTCATTTTGAGCCTGGATCCATATTTATTTTTGATTCTGTTCATGGTGGAGAATCCTGCTTCACAGCAGCAGGTTGAGCCAAACATACTCCAAATGTGCAGGGTCATCTTTGATCACGCCATTTCACTTTTTTTTTTCACCAATTCACCGCAGTTCTTCCAGCAGTCCACGCTTTCTTTCACTT
>NW_015151553.1:100121-102329 GCF_000732505.1 Cyprinodon variegatus | reverse complement strand
CAAACGCTCTGGAGGGCTTTACCGTATTTACAGGAGAAGCGGAGCAAGTGAAATTAGACACTGCCATGGAACAACATGTGGTAATTTATAAATGTTTTAAATCAGGTTGGGTCTGGACCCGGAGAGCCGTCCACTAATCAAAGCCACAGGTTCCTTTGCTTTCCATTTAGAAAGCTGTGGCACAGTTATTTACACGTTCATAACCTTGTACTTATGTAATGAAGCTTGAATGATTTCAAAAGTATCAATAACAACCCGAGTTATTAAAACTACAACACTGCAAAAAAAAAAAAAAAAAAACAATCTGAAAATAATGAAATGTTCCTAATATGAATGAATTTACCCCTAGTTAGAGCAGGTAAATAAGATAATCTTCCAAAAAAAGGATGATGATGATGATGCACTTGATATAAAATAATGTTTTTACTTAAATAAACTCTAATTCATCTTAATTCTTTAGTACATTGTATTGCTTTCCTTCTCAACTTAAAGGAAATGTACTAATTTCAAGAAAAATAGACATACCGGTACTTAAATTTCTTTCTTTTTTTAAATCATAAATCGGATAAGAGAGCTAAATTATTTCCTCTTTCTCCTAAAATGAGAAGTTGACCTACACCACTTTTCAGATAACCAAAACTAAACATGAAGCTTGATTATCAACAACCGGCATTAGAAGCCGAATGATCCCAAAATAGTCTAAATAATCCAAGTTTAGAAGCCTGCCTTACCTTCTCACCACACCTAAACAGAAGAAAATTTAACCTAAACCCGGTCGGCTCATTCTGACATGTAAACACAGCGGCTTGATGGGAACCATTCTGCTTCCTATAGCTGCAGCCTGCAGCTAAAAGTAATCTGCATGAGAGGAAATATAAAGTTTATCTAAAAATTAAGGCTACCTATTGATATTAAGGTTGGGCAATTCATTTTATTTTCAATTAAATCAATTGAATATAGTGAAAAATACTGGAAAAGTTAACTGTTTTGAGAGTTTTAAAATCCTGATACTCATCTATGATATATTTGTATGAATTATCTGAAGTTTAAATTACTTCACTGTTATGCTGGTGAAGATTCTGAGCCTTCCAGGTTATAGTCTTTCCAAAAAAGTTAAAAAACAATCCAATGGACTTTGTTTCACTTCCCATCTAAGAAGCTTTTTCAATTCAAAATGTCAGAAATAGTGGGGAGTTCAAGGCTTTACACAGTGGACCAATAAACAAAGCCTTGTTTTGGCTTAGAAAACATGCAAAGTGATCAAATGGGTCCGCCATTTTGGAATGGTGGTCGTTTGGGTTCTTTGTTAGCTTGCAATGCCCCATACCTCTCCATGTCTCTACAGAAGAATTGGCCCACAAAAGCCACAAACAACATTTAGTGACTGTTAGTAGCCTCAAAGGTCAACACTTTACCTTCTGCCAACTTTTAATGAATACAGTATTTTCTGTTTACATGCTGCAAAGTATTTGGTTCTTACCAAGATAAAACAAAAAGTGTTGGATTATTTATCTTGCTTTAAGACATAATTTCGAATATTAAGTGAACAACATGCTTGTTTCTAGAATTGTAAATCTGCATTTGAAGATATTTTGTCTTGTTCTGAGTTGTTACAAGTTGGTAGAGGTGGATTTACCATCAGGCAATAGTAGGTAGTTGCCTAGGACCCCCGAGTTCCTGGGGGACCCAATAAACTGTTTACATGTATGGTTAATAGGACTATTCCTTATTTGTGCAAATTAATTATGTTTTTGATAAAAATCTTTTCGCTAAAATGCCATCAGAACGCTTATAATATTAGGTGTGTCTCAGGCCCCCCCTTTAGTGTCCCCCATATTGGATCAGTCTATTTGCTGCACATGTTCAGAAAGGTCCAAACAGACTGCAGATAACTATTTGAAAACAAAGGGTGCAAAGAGCAATGTTGCCAACTTTTGTTGCTATATTTGGCAACTTTTCAGACCCCCTAGCACCCAGCGGCAAGTCTAGTGACTTTTTTCTCCTACTGGAGACTTTGGTGACAACATCTAAAAGCAGCAAACTCTGCTCTCCAGAGCGAGTAGATTGGTAACCCCGCCTCCTGCTCTCCTCTATCTCGTCTGCTGTCATGATTCATGCAGCTATTTTTTAATTCGAATGAAAAATGGAGACCAGATAAGCAGATCATGGCTTGTCTACAGTGAAAAGAAGGACTGGGTTATTTACTTT
>NW_015151553.1:90740-97180 GCF_000732505.1 Cyprinodon variegatus | reverse complement strand
TACCAATAATGTGATATTTCACTAAACAATATTTGTATCGCTTCAAAACAGCAATATCCTGATGTTTTATTGGAGGGTATTTGAATCGATTCTAATAGAGTTATATTTCACTAGACATTATTTATATCGATTCAATACACCGATATCGTGATTAGGGGTGTGGGAAAAAATCTATTTGGCGATATATCGTGATTTTCGGCTGCCCAATGTTGCTGTGCGACGCAGCAACATTTCTGTAGTTGAGTCATAGTAGAAGACGTGGACTGACTCAAACCGCAAACAAAATGGATTCTAATGAAGATATACAGAACTTGCTTTTTTATCTATACATTCCATTTTGATAGCTGCGTAAAATATCTATATATAGTGATATTGAAATATCGTGATAATATCGTATCGTGACACGTATTGTTTCACAACACACATGCCGATACTCACCCCTATTCGTGATTACATTAGACGATATTAGTACCAAATAAAAATCCAGCTGAATGGATCTTAAATATATATTTTAAGACAAAAATCCATTCCATCGTCTCTAATTTATATAACTGACACTAGTTGGCAGCGCTCCACCTAAGAGCTGCTTTCTGTGCTTCTGCACCAGCTGCAGCAGAGCTAAAACAAGACCTGCCAAGCTTTTTTAGATTACAGAAATCCCAATATATCGTCCTTGTTATCATATCTGGCTAATTTGTATTGTGATACATGTATTGTCATGATATATATATCGTATCGCTGACATTCTTGCAAATTCACACCCTTAATTATGATATCCTTAAATTAGGGCTGGGAATTGATTCAACTTTTAACATTTTATGTATTTATTCAATTGGTTTACAAATTTCTTTTTTAGATCAGGTTTTAGTAATTGCATTTTTTTAGCTCCCACTTTACAGATCGCATTCTCTTTACTTCAGGCTAAATACAAAAGCCCGCTCTAGATGAACACATTGACAAATAAAGAGAAACATATCTGGGAAAAGCAGTCAGAAAAGAATGCAAATCGTAAAAAAACTATTAAAAAAAAAACTGAAATTTGACGGATAAAATTTGAAAATATAAAATCTGAAAAAATGTGATTTAAAAGAGGAAATAACATGTAATATAAACTTACGTTGAAAAGCTTTTTTTTTAAGTGTTATTTCTGGATTGCCTTTTTTTTCTCAAATTGACATTTATAAAACATGTTTGCAACAATAATGGAACAACTTTTCCTCCATATATTAATTTTGCTATTACTCTTTTTTGGGTTTCTTGGTCTCATGTTTGTTTAGTGGGACTTTTTAGGTGCTTTTTGAGTTTGATGTGAAATCATTTATCAGCATCCCTGATGTCAGCATGTCTATTTTTTGAATGGGACAGAGCAGGGACCTCAGGGAGGGGCACTAGAGACCGTCAAAGACGAAGGAAGTGTTGAGGGCAGTAACAGAAGCTTCTATTGCCCCTTCAAAGAAGTTCCATTGATGATGATGATGATGATGATGCCTTGTAAAGGGCCTAGATAGAATTAGCAGCACTCAGTCCAATTTGACCCAAGTGCTGGTAATGCTGTCCATTCCCGTTTGTCTGGTGAAAAACGGAAAACACATTGAAAGTAGCTTCCATCTGCCTTTGAGGGAAAATGCTTTTTAGCGCCTATAATAGGTCAATAATGTAAAAGTCATCAAAACTTGATTAGTACAAAAGTGCAAACTAAGCTTGATTGTTTCTTTTTCTTCTACTGAAAAAGACGGCCACATAAATCAAAGTTTTTTTTCTCATAAATAATCTAGTGTGAACGTAGTGATTTATTTTCTCTTTGCATAAAGATGCTGGACTGAATGAAAATGAAAACTTAATTGAGCTCAAAAACGTCCAAACAGGATTCCCCATGTTTTTTTTAAGTCGTTCTACAATAGGAGAGGATGACTAAAGGTTTCCCCTCTGGAACGTGGGTCTCCACCCATCCCTCCCCTTCTTTCCAGGCACATGGTCTCATCGCATATCTCAAGTGTAGAATAAGAGCCCGGTTACTCTGAAGTACCGAGCCAAAAACAGCGGTGAACCACTTCCTACATGTGAGTCAGTATTTGGCATTTCTTGTGAAACAGTAGCAACTAAAAGCTGCCACAACAAACACCCATCTCCACCTAAAATATCAGCTTTCACTGGAGAAGTGTAAATGTTACGGCTTCAGTTATCTAACAGGAAACAGAATGTGTTTTATAATATCAGCTTCTCAATGATTAAATCCATTTCCTGTGGAGTTCCCCAAGGCAGCTGCTTTGGGCCCATTTTGTTTTCATTTTTATTTAAAGGAAAAGTCCAGTCAGCAAGGAAGAGATGATTCAATGGATGATTATCTATGCCTAAAACTAATATGTTTGCTGTGATTTAATGAATTTAGTGTTAATCAGTAAAAAAATAAAAACAATAATTTTCGGCGATGACCGAGTCTGGGAGCGGCCATTTTTGCCCAAATATAGTAACACCTCACTCCTGACATCTTCCGGCGCTGACGTCACGGTGCGGTAAGCCTTTCAGAAGTTTGTATTCTGAATGTGACCAGACTTTTCCTTTAATTATTTCCCTTTATATTTGAAAAAAAGAAACAGCTGTGATGTATGCAGATGATTCAATAGTGTATGTATCTGACTTTAACCATGGAGAACTCATTAACGTCTACATCAGGAACTGCAGGCTGTAACTGAATGGGAGAAAAACAGCAAACTCAACGTAAAGTAAAATTAACTTGATTGGATCAATTGTACCCACGGGTTTAAAGTTAACTTGACAAACTGGTGAGCTGGATGGAAGGAAGCCTGGCAGTCATAAAACGCTGCTTATCACTTCTAACCAATATTATCATCAAACTATTGATCTTATCTTCTTATTCTTCACCTTTGTGCTCCAGGGCTTCAGCTGTTGACAGAAATAGCTACTTGTTTATAATAAGGAAGCTCGGTTTTACCTTAAATAGGTTTTTAGAACAAAAGTCAAAGTGATGCGTGACAGATTATGTTGGCTGAAAGAGGCATATATCTTCCCATGCAAGTCAATTCTTTAGCCTTGATTTAAAAATTGTTAAAGAAAAAAGGGCAGCAAATGAACACAAATATAAATCTAGTTTATATTATTTATGAAAAAATAAGGAGCAAAAAGAAAGAAATAACAGTTCCAGGCAAAGTGTACTGGATTGGATCTCCGATAGCAAATGATCGATACCCGATCCAGCTAATTAGTCCATATCGGAGCCGTAATCGGATCGGTCCATCTCTACATTTTACCAATAAATATATTGAAGCAGGATCAAAATAATCAATTTAGAATGACATTAAAAAGGTTTGAGAAAAACATTAACTGTCTTGGGATTTGTTCTATTTTCAGTCATGGATTTTTTTTTTTTTTCGCACATCAGATTCAAGGTCCACTTTAATTATTGTTTTATGTTTTGCTTTTTATATGGGTGACATTTTATTGTCATCGTTAAAGTTTCTTTAGAAATGCAGGTTTATTGGTCTTTTGGAAGGCTGTACCTGCAGTATACAGTCACTATCCTGCATTAAAAATATAACATTAAGCAGGGTGGTCAGGGCCTTCTCTGCTGGCCTAAAATCAATCAGAAACAATAACCGATAAACTAAAATGTAATTTTCTTCTATCCAACTGTATTAATTTATTCCAAAGAATCCATTCTTTTAATTTTGTGGCATTTCTCTTGGTAAATATATTTTTTGTCCAATCAGATTTCAGCCTCTGTGTGTCGCTATGTCAATCTAATGTGCCCAGGAGCATCTGAAAGTACTTTAAATATGAATTTATTACATACTGTTCGATAAATGATAAGTGTTTTAAATTAAGAGTAATTTTCATTTGAATTCTTCCAAATTTTGGCTACATATTACGCGTTTTTTTGTTTGGTTTTTTTTTCCACTTTTACCAGATGTATTCCATGCACGTGGGCATTGTCAGTTTCACTATAGCTCTGGTGAATTTCAATGGTGAAGTCCTCTGGAAATCTTCAATAATTGTTGTTGATTGCAGATGTGTCTAGTAGTTCCCATTGATTTTGCTTGTAAAGCGGGGAGAATGGCGCTAGGCTTACCGAACAGTGACGTCACTGCATTAACTGCGACACACACAAGCAGACGACCTGGTTTCTGAGTATAAACCAGGGTCTAAATAGTTAGACTCCATTTATCATTAATCATAACCTTTTTCTGTTGTTGTCATGGCAAAGCCTCCTGCTGCCTGTAACAGACTTAATAAACAACAACCCCTTGTGTTTACCACAGTTTGTCCATCAGGTGTCCCGCTTGTAGACCGGGCAACTGAAAACAATTTGGAGTAAAAACTTCAGGAAGTTGAAAAAAAAAAAAAGGGGGGAAAAAAAGCAGCTCAGAAAGTTAAACCGCAGAAAGGCAAGAAAGCGGCGAAGATGTAGTTCCATCACATGTTTCCATGATTCATTTACTGAGCACAAGGCTTTGACTCACCCAGTGGAAACACCCCCTCCCCCCTTTCCCCACCAACACACACCCACACAGACATGTTGTGTTTTGCTATCTTTATGAGGATCTTTGTTGACTTTCATTCATCTCTATGGCCTAATTCAAACTGAAACTAAACAATGCGCAAACAATCTAGAAATAAGTCAAAATTTCTTAAATTAAGTGTATTTACTCTTAATTTGAGTAGATAAATAAGGTGATCTGCCAATGGAATTAGTATTTTTACTGTTAAAATAAGATAATTAGATCAAATGCACTTGAAATAAGACAATCCAATTGTTTTTTTTTTCCTAATTTTAAGTGTACATTGTCTTGTTCCATTGGCAAAATGTCTCTTTTGACTCCTTAATCTGAGAACAAACGCTATAATTTTAAGAAAAAATGACTTATCTAGATATCAGTTTTTTCCCAGTGTAGTGAAACAAATCTGGACTGAATACGTTGAGGCATGTTTGTTCCACAAAGGTTACAGTAGGCAGTGTGCCAAGTGAAAATATCATTTTGGCACAATGCCAAAAGAGCAAAAATGCATTTTTCCATTCATAAAAGGGAATTTAGTCAGAAAAATCTGCTGATTAACATTATTGGAGACCTTCTGCATAAGACAAAGCCTTTCCACTGCAAAAACAATCTAGAAATTAGTTTAAAAAATCTTAAATTAAGTGTATTTCCCCTTAATTTAAGTAGGCAAATAAGAGGATTTGCCAATGGAATGAGTATTTTTACTCTTAAAATAAAATAATTAGATAATATGCACTTGAAATAAGGCAATATAATTGTTTTTTCTTATTTTAGATGTACATTTTCTTGTTCCATTGGCAAAATGTCTCACTTACCTCCTCAACTGAAGTACAAAAGTACTTATTTTAAGAAAAAAAATAACCTATTTACCGATTTAACCCCCCCTCCCATGGGGCCACTAATCTGGTCCCCATTTGGCAAATGCTGAGAAAATGTCCCCACAAGGAACTAAAAGCAGAGCAGGCGCTCTCACACATGTTGGGCGGAGGATAAAATCTAAACAAATCTTTTCTCCAGAACCAGCAGGACCTGAAACCTTTAAAAGCAGCAGATTTTAAACACAACCAGCGAGATGTTTGTTTAACTTATAGCGGTGGGTTGGTGACTGCAGCTCTGCAGAAATATATTTACTGAAGCCCCCCCCACTACTAATTAAAGAAATAAAAAATCCTCCTGGCTTCTGCTTTAACCAGCAGGCGACTTTAAAAAGCCTGTCTATTCTGCTTTATCTCCACTGACCTAAAAAAAAAAATAGGGCTAAAATAATCCGAGTGAATGTGGAGACGTGGAGGGACGTGACGTGACGTGGGGTCCAGAAGCAGCTTTTATTTCTAAGCAGACAGAGAGAGGCAGGCCCTGCATGGCAGCAGCAGCAGCGGGTTACTCACCCAGAATAAGAAATTCAGCAGAAACAGAACATATTTGATGACTTTGGTGCAGCCGTCGACTCCCATGGTGGTCCGATAATACGAGCAGTGCGCAGCGCAGCTGTTTATTAGAGGGAATACGGTCCGAATAACGGGATGAAGCTAGACTGGAGAAAACAGACCCGACTGGAGGGAGGAGGGAGGGAGACATAGGGAGGCGACACCCTGCTCCTCCTCTTCCTCCTCCTCCTCCTCTCTTTGTAATCTGATTATTGGCTGGGACAGAAAGGAGTGGCCTTTAGCAGCAATGGACTCTGAAATGAAGGTCCAATAAAGACAGTGAATCAAATGGAGTTTATTCTATGGGGTTCCAAAGGAGCCAACATCCTTTAGTCCATAACTAAACATAAGATTTTACGAAGGAGTATTAGACATATTACATTTTTTTTTTGTTTTATTTCGAGAATAAAGTTGTAACAAGTGATAAAATTAAGAGAATACAGTCATAAAATTACAAGAATAAAGTCGTAACATTTTGAGAATAAAGTCGTGAAATTAC
>NW_015151553.1:81848-89365 GCF_000732505.1 Cyprinodon variegatus | reverse complement strand
AAAATGTTACAACTTATTTTCTCGTAATGTTACTACTTTATTCTTAAAATAAAAACCAAAAAAAGAATCTCTAACTTGTCCCTAATACTCCGTCTTAAGATTTACCATCTGTGAGAATGAGGCCTCTGATGTGGAATTATTCTGCTTTTTTCTAACATGAGAGGTTATTTCCCTCTTTGGGTTCATTTTCATTATATTTCTATATAGTGTTTGTCTATGGAGTTAGATTGGGGCAGAGCAAGGTAGTAACTAGTCACATTTAGAGGAAATGTCCGGTCAAATTCAGAATTATAATTTCTGAAAGTACTTTAAAGATAAACTTATTACACACTGTTCAATAAATGAATAAAAGTGTTTTAATTAAGAGTAATTTTCATCTGAATGTGCTTTACTGGAGGTATCCATGTTTGTCAAAGAACACCTATTCCAAATGTTGGCTACATATTAAGTTTTGTTGTTTATGTTTTTTCTCTGGCCAGAAGTTCGATAGCAAATCCTCCCTCTTCAAGTTGGCAATCCAACGATGAACCTGTCCGTGGAGGATCAGGAATCGCAACACTGTAGGCTTACTCTCCGTGATGTCACTGCCGGAAGATGTCGGGAGTGAGGTGTTACTATGTCTGGGGGAAAAAAAAACAGTCCCGAACTCAGTGATCGCAACAAAAATTATTGTTTTTTTATTTTTTTTACAGATTAACGCTAAATTCATTAAATCACTGCAAAGTGATTAGGTTTAGTTTCAGGCTCTTCTCCTGTGGAACCAGCTGAAGTCTTTGAGGCAGACGCACTATTAAGTACTATTAAGACAAGGCTTAAAGCATTACTTTTTTGAAAAAATATAAATATCAGCTGTGCTGCTCCCATTAAAACCTGTCTTTATAGATGTTGGAGATTGGCCTGTTTTTCAGTGTAGTCCTGTTTCTCTCACTGTGACTGGCTGGGTGTGCTATCATCATCCTCTGACATGGGAACTGGCTTGGAGTTCGTCTGCCTGGCTGCGTGTTTCCTGGACGCCTTTTACAGCTGCTTTTTGTATCTCTGCTTCTGTCTCCTTGAACCCCAGTCGGCCTCAGCAGATGGCCGCTCACACTGAGCCTGGTTCTGCTGGAGGTTTCTTCCTGTTAAAAGGGAGTTTTTCCTCTCCACAGTCGCTACATGCATGCTTAGTGGGAGGGATGGCTTTCGAGTCAATGAGTCGATGCAATCAACTGGTTTTCCTCAGATTGAAAACTTTGAATCAATCTGACTGGATGATCTGGTCGAATTGTCTCTGTAACGTGCCTTGAGATGACGTGCTGTTTATCGTTGCTATATAAATCAACTGCAACAATAAACCTTCGTAGTTATACTTTAAATGCTGATGGCTTCTGTCAGTGGGGTCTGTTTGGGCCCATTTGACATCTTCATATGAACTGTGTCACAGTTCTGTGGCGCCATAAGTTCTACTTTTAAAAGGGTTTCTTGGAATCTGACTCAGATTGTTTCAGCAAACTCCAAAACAAGAAGCCTATATTCTATTGCTCAGAGTTTCCCCTGAAAAGAGTTTAGTAGAATCTCAGTTTAAAATAAAAATAGGGAAGTAAAGTTGTCATCTACACAGGAAAAATGGTCTAGAAAAAAGTACACATTTATTAGATTAAGTGTATTTACCCTTGATTTGAGTAGGTAAATAAGGTAGTTTGCCAATGGAATGAATATTTTTACTCTTAAAATAAGACAATTATATAATATGAAACTGAAATAAGACACTGAAATGTTTTTTTTCTTATTTTAAATGTAAATTGTCTTGTTACATTGACAAAATGTCTCTTTTATCTCCTCAATTCAAGAACTAATGAACTTATCTAGTATTCGATTTATTTTTTTTCCGTGTAAGCTCTACTGTAGTTCCTTGTTTAAGGTACATGTACCTTTGGTGTTTTAATAGTTTACCAGGAAGACTCATTGGTAATGTGGCCTTCAGGTCAGAGCTTAATCATACAGTTAATAAGCCAAGTGAACCGTCTAGTCAGTTTGGTACAGGAATAATCAATTTATGACATAAAAATGATTAAAAACTGAGTAAATAAAGAAAATCTCTATTTTGGATTTTGGAATTGCAACGTTTTCCCACTTTTCTTTCCTACTTTCTAAGTTAAATTCTGACGCCACAGGTCTGTTTCAGTTTTTTTTTCTTTAAATGAACATTTATAACATAAACTTTGAGTATAAATGAATGGAAGGTAACACTTTTTCTTTTGACTATTCAGCCAGCTGGTGAGAACAAAACGTACGCTAGAAAAAAACAAGTTAAATCCTTTAGTAAGTAGACCCACAAACACGTTCACCATCAAACTACAGACGTTTCCACTTGTAACACCTCTTATCACATTTTACCAAACACCAAAGGAGCATGTGCATTATGGTATCCACAAGCAAAAAAACAAGAAACAGAGAAAGAGCAGGATCAGTTTTAGATTAGAACAGTTCTGCAGCGTTCCCCATCAGGCTTTGTTGACCCTTTAGTCACTCCTGAGTTTTCCGAGACGACGCAGGGCATCTTCAACGATGTCCAGCTCATGTCGGATGTCTTTCACCATGTTGTTGATGTTGGAGGTGTCCCTCAGAACGTCCACGCTCTGGGTGTAGGGGTTGTAGTTCACCGTAAACGGGCGTTTAAGGGTCTTTGCAAACTCCCTGCAGGGCAAGCATAGTTATGCATTTAATCAGTTAGGTTTAAATGGGTCACAGAACGATGCTATAGGGCAGTGGTCTCCAACCCTGGTCCTCAAGATCTACTGTCCTACAGATTTTAGATGCATCCCTGCTTCAACACAGCTGAATCAAATGAATGATTACCTTTTCAAGCCATTCATTTGATTCAGCTGTGTTGACGCAGGGATGCATCTAAAATCTGTAGGACAGTAGATCTTGAGGACCAGGGTTGGAGACCA
Organism: Cyprinodon variegatus; assembly: GCF_000732505.1. Classification (NCBI taxonomy): domain Eukaryota; kingdom Metazoa; phylum Chordata; class Actinopteri; order Cyprinodontiformes; family Cyprinodontidae; genus Cyprinodon; species Cyprinodon variegatus. The sequence continues at coordinate 86,432 of NW_015151553.1, read as the reverse complement.
CTGCTATAGGGTATTTGGTTCTGGTACTTAAGGTCTCTGAATAGGGTGTGTAACATTGGTTGGGCTGAAAATGGCATCTTTGCTGTTCTATGAGCCCTAATTCAAGCCTGGTTAAAAGCCCTAGAATGAAATGACAGGTTTTCTTCCTGTTATGGTAGGCTCATGAATATTTAGATGAGCTGTGCGCTGATTGGTTGGTTTACAACGAACGAAGCTGCTGAGCAAAGACGCATCATAGCAACAAGCACTCACTCACTGAAACACAAAACTGTTGATATGGTAGGGTGACCAGGTATCATCTTTTTTCCTGGACATGTCCTACTTTTCATTCCTAAAAGAAAGTCGGGGGGGGAATTTCAAAATCGTCCGGGATTTTGGTCGACTACAGTGCAGCAGAACCAAGCCGTGAGCTCTGGGGCTGGTCGGGACCGGATGGAGCGACCACTGGTGGCCCCGTGTACCGGGTCGAGTTCGGCCGCTCAGTTCCTGTCTGCCGGGGTTCCTGGACCAGTCCAGTTAGAAGGCCCAGCCACCTTCTGGTTCATTTTCAATAGAGAAACTGCCTGCTTTGTGATTCTTTTAGAAGTAAACCCAACTGTAGAATAAACAGTTAAACTGGTGTCTTACATCTACCTCTCTTCATGTTCTTGGTTCGTGAACCAGTGCTCTGTGTGTCAATTTCCTGGCGTGACAAAAGTACATTCCAGAACTAAATAAGGCAACATCCCTGAGTTTACGTCAACTCCGGGCTTCGTTTGGATTCTCCAGTTTTATGATAGAAGTTTAGAATTGTGAGATATGCAGAGAAAGGAGGTGCAGATGGGGTTTGAACTTCTCTGTACGTCCATTTCACCCACTGAACTTTCGTTATTCATCTGTGACAATGTAAACTCGGTAAGGTGCATAGTTACGTTATATATTATAGAAAAAAAGAAAACATATTGTTTTTTAGACTGAAAGGAATTCCAGCACGGGGCACGATGAGCTCATATAAACAGACGTTATACACTTAACATTAAAAGTAAACATTGTAAGGACACCGAGAGGGCAAAATGGGGGAACTATGGGAGTGATTTTCATATCTTCTGGGAATGTTCTGAGATTGCACCTTACTGGTCAGGAGTGATAAAATAAGTCAATTCTATAATGGATTAAGATATGCGCTGTGATTTTATTAAGGTTTTTCTGGGTAACTTACCCCAAGATCTGAGGAAACCCAATAGATATCTCTTATTAATATCAATAGAAGGTGCAAAGAAAGCTATAACACTCAGATGGCTCGATGTGGAACCACCATCATGTTTTGACTTGAAGGACATCATTTTGGAAATTCACACAATGGAGAGGATGACTTTCTCATTAGGTCTTGCCACTTATAAATACAATAAATAGTGGAAAAAATTGAACGCTCATCAGAACCTGACATCTACTGTACAAGTAATGTAATTACTTTTTTAATTATTATTATGCAACTGCTCCTGTCAAACTAGCAGCTCTGTAATTTTTGTTGGAAGGGGGTAAAACTGTTCATTTGTTCAATGTATGTAAAATGAAAAAATTAAGTATTTAAAAAAAACAGATGTGGCGCCCTCTGCTGGCAGCACTGAAGAAATACTAACAAAGTCAGACGGTGACTACTAAATAGAGCAGGGATAACCAATAAAATTCATCAACCAGTAAAGGTCCGGAGACATTTTTAATTATAATCTGTTACTTTAAACAGAATTTAACACTGAAATAAAAAGAGGTGTTTATGCATCCATGTTATACATTGAAATTTTAAATACATTTTTTCCATTTTAATATCTAAAATGTTTTTTGAAGTGGAGAAAAATAATCGTTCAGTTTGGTATATAGACAATTTCCTGATTCACATATTTTATAAAACGCCTGAACTGACCTTTTTCTTCTGTCTTAATGTTGGCAGTGGGCTTTATGCTGCCCTGCAAGGCTTCAAACCTGGGTTTAATGGAGACTAAGCCATTCTAAAGCTCATATCAAGGTGCTCATTTTGAGCCTGGATCCATATTTATTTTTGATTCTGTTCATGGTGGAGAATCCTGCTTCACAGCAGCAGGTTGAGCCAAACATACTCCAAAGAAATTAAATAAATAAAAAAAAGAATAACAAATAATAAAAATTACACTTTTTGAACAGAATTACTGAAATAAATCCACTTTTCATTCTAATCGTATGACCAGCACCTGTATGGTCATCACCTCTGGAATGAATTTATCTTTTTAACCACTAGATAGCAGAAGATCTGCCATGGGGCTCTACATTGTTTCCACCAAGGTTATGTTTTTAGGAGTTTATGTGTCTGTCTGTCTACGTACAAGATAACTTTAAAGTTATGGACAGATTTTAAACTCATAGGGAAATCATATTTAAATTTCAAATCATTCTGTCTTAAACATTTATATAAATGTACTCTTCGATGCAATCAACTTGTTATCCTTAGATAGAAAACTTTGAATCAATCTGACTGGATGATCTGGTGAACTGTAAAGTGCCTTGAGATGACATGCGTTGTGAATTGGCGCTATAGAAATAAACTGAATTGAAATTGAAACTCGGTTTTGCATTCTATGACCCCTTTAACCCAACTTCAACCTGTAGATGATGGAAGGTGATAAAGAAAAGGCCCCAAAGCTTCCAGCTGTAACTGCTGCTAAATATAAATCAGACAGCACACTTTTCACACGTTCAATGAAACCATTAGGTTTTTTCCTTCCACCCAGTTTTCCCTTACTCACCGCATTTTGTTCTTGGCTTCCTCAAAACTTTCTGCCACAAAGTAGACATCTTGGAACGTGGTTATCATGCACTCCTGGTTGCAGGTCACCACGGGGTCAAAGGGGAGGATGTTGGCCCTGCCTGACAGAGCATGCTGACACAGGAAAGGTTTGATTTTACACTGATGGTGTGATCAGTTATTTAGTAACTGTCTGAAAGTCTTTATGGTATAAAGTACAGGTAAAAAAAGTCTTTATAAGAACCATGTTTTGACAGTAGCATGATATTAAAGGCTAAAGCTGAGTGTTACCTTGAGTTCACTAACAGAGGACAGGAGTCCAGCTCCATAGGCTCTCAGCCCTCCATCCTCCTTACACAGGCCAAACTCCACGGTGAAGAAATAACACTGCAAGACATCGAGACACATCCAGATACTTTGCAAGTTTCAAAACAGAAGTTTTTTAACTTCATGGCTCCAATGGGGTCAAAGATTTTTTCACAAAAACATGTTTTTAATTTGAAATTAAAACAAAACAAAACAAAAAAAAACAGATATTAAGTTTTTTTTTTTTTCAACCTTTGCACAAAATATTCTTTCTGTCATGATTTGTGGACATTAAGATCTAAAGAGAAGCGCCATCTACTGGTCAGACCCTGTAATTCAGTGAAAGAGTGGAATCAGAGTAAAAAAATATGCACGCCCAGGAGAAAGATGGGGTCACTCCAGTGGCTGAAAGTGGGCTGCCATTCGGCTGGCGTTTGACTGGGAAGGGCCATTTTAAATGGCTGCTAGTGTAACAACATAAAAGTTTGAAAAGATTTTGAACTGAAGGGAAATGTTAGGTTTTATAGTCCCAGTCGAAAATATCCCCATCCTTTGCATTAACAGACTGGAGTAAATTGAAATGTCCCCATTAACCCAGAATAACTGCATCATTGGTATCATTGATATTCTATGTTTATGTGATTGTTTAAAAAAAAATCATCAGGCTATACTGATGTAGCAAAAAAACACATAAGTAGTTGTTTGAGGCTTTGGTATTGCTGAGACCAGGCATATAGCAGGGAATATGTCATTGGATATAGACCTTGGTGTGTCCCATCTTTAGGTTTTGCACGGCGTAGAGGTTTGGGGATAGCCTTCCCCGCAAAATTTTTAAAATTTAGACCCTGAAATACTATTTCCTGTATTACCAGGTGGAATACAACTAACTTTTTGTGTTTGTTGATGCCATTTTGCATTTTTTTTTGCAATCTAGGTCTGAATTAGGGGAAGCTTTGTGCATGCACAAATCTGGATTCAAATAGGTTCTGAGTTTGAAGGATCCTGAGCAAGACCCTTATCCCCACACCGCTGCACAATGGCAGCCAACTGCTCCCCAAGGGGATGTGTTAAATGCACAGAGTTAATTGCGTTGCTCTCTGTACTGTGTCAGTGTAATGAAAATAAAAAACGTTGGTCACCACATTCAGGGGCTGTCGCTTTATCATTTAACAATACTTCTAAGGGCTAAATAACATTTATTTTTTGAAATCCAACCAAAAACCCTCTAAAGAGGTGTTGTGTTTTTGTTGCTTTGGTCTAATTGCCATAATTGTTTCCATCTCATTAGGTGCATCAGTTCCATCACTTTGTATTGCTTCGGTTCTAAACATGGCTCTAAATAGGGATACAGAGTAAATCGCTCGCTCTGCTTGCTGGGATCACTTTGAGGGTGAAGGCACCATCAGTGGTGTCTAAAGTACACACATTTGTTAGTGAAGTAGAAGTATAGATACTGCAGTTTAAAAACACTAAAAGTTGAAGTATCAACTTGACCTCTTTACTCAAGTAAAAGTGACAAAGTA
>NW_015151553.1:76276-80943 GCF_000732505.1 Cyprinodon variegatus | reverse complement strand
TTGTCATTGTATGATCTAAAGCCTCATTTGGAGCATTTAAACAGGCTTTAAAAAAACTTTGATAATTTGCTGTAATATTATAAATTTTTTTGAATAAAAAGCTAGCAGATGTGCATAATCACGAAATAATATAAATACAATTATGGAGCATTCAGTATTATAAGAAAGCCAACACTGTTTCTGAATAAATACATTATTGTATGAGTTAAGTTCTGTTCCGTTTATGCCTCTTCCCTTGCAAGTGTGAAATGCCCCATGCTCCTGAATGCACCATAGCTATGTGATGCTCGTGAATGCATCACACTGGTCTGTGAACGCTGTGCTGTGTAGATTTGTGTTTGATTTTCCACTTAAAACAAAGCTTTGCAGTTTCCAAAAACACGTCGGCTATCACTGTTTATTGTTGTGTGTGAATATCAAACTACAACAAATAAATCAGCCGTACCTCGGAAAAAATATTTGGATTGAATGTTGTTAATAACACCTGTGCTTTTATAAACAAATCTGCCAAATAACCACAAATCTCCTCCCACAAGAGGAATATTTAAACGTTTTTATATCATTCATATAACAACAAGCAGCACCGTTGGTCATATTTAAATCCCTTTTCCTCGTCGATAGTCGCAGTTGTACAGAGCGAGGCATGCTCCCGCCACTGGGGGATGCATATCTCGGCAGGCATGCACCTTCGGCATAACACCGGATACAGTCACAATGTTTATTTCTCACCGTTGCAAGTTTCTGCACTTCTTCATCAGAAGCTCCAAGAGATGCCAATCCGAGTTCTTGAGAGAACTGGGCAAAGCTGGGTTCGGCTAGCAGAGGAACATGGCCTAACACCTCATGGCACGTGTCCCTGGATGAAACACAGACAGGCAAGCTTTCACACACAAACAAGGAGGAATCTAGAACCATAACAGATGAGGTGGGAATCAGAAACTAGTGTTGCACCAATGCCATTTTTTTGGCACCCAACACCGATACCTGGCTGTGCAGTATTGGCCGATAACGATAGCATAATGATACCATCTGTTTGAAATCGATGTGTGTCTATATATGAAGAACTGCATACTACTTAGATGTAAAATAATTGCCATCATGGCTTTGTCAAGCTGCTGCCTACCTTTGTGAAGCAGGAAAAAGACTAATAAAAAGTGAATCCAGTAGAACATTTTATTGCCTACCTGGAATGGGTGACAATAGTTGAATAAACTTTTGGCTCTCAAAATGGTATCGGTTCTCTATTTGTTGGTACTCGCCGATACAGATACCACCATTTTAGTGCTGGATCGGGGCCCTGCCCGGCCCTGGTATCGGTGCAACACTATCAGAAACTCATTACTCGGAGGACCACTCACGGTTCAGGTGTGTACAAAGGCTCTGAGGCGTGACGGACATACTGAGTGCAGTGGAACACCCTGAAGGCAAGACCTGCCAGGAAGTCTCTGGGGGAGAGGTACCCTGCTACGGGCCGAATGCTGAAACCGGAGCGCTCTGTTTACAAGATACACAGACAAAAACAGAGAGTGACCGATATCAAAAGGCAAGCAAGGGAAGAATAGGCATGAAAGTTTTCAAACATACCTACAAATGATAAGATGAGCATTAGACTTTAACGATCACTGGGAATGCTGCGTGAAGATAACTCCACTATGTTTCACTGTTATTTTAAAACACACTTTTTTTTCCCTGTACATGTTGGATAAAGGACCAGTTTCTTCTTTCAAGGTTCTTTGTTTTAAAGTTATAACAGAGCTTGAACAGAACCAGTTCCTCTGCGAAAAACGTGCAATCTTAGCTCCAGCATCTTTGAAGACCACACCAAAGAGCCGCCTTGTTTTATGACTTAAAGTCGTAGGGAAGCAGCTGTTTCAAGCGTGCCCGACTTTACACGAATGAATAGAGTGAATGTGATTGGTCGTTTATCAAGGTGGTGGGATTGCTGTGGCGGATGGTTCATAAGCAAGTTTGGTTTTGTCCGGCAAACATCTTGCTAACCAGTTAGCAACTTAGTGCTAGTAGGTTCCCAATAAAAAATTCCATTGGGACCAAGTAACACTAAATTGGTGACTTTGAAACTACACTGTCAAGGAACGATATGGTAAGAGGACATTCAAAAGTTTTCTATCTAAGGAAAACCAGTCAGCCTCAGCAGATGGCCGCTCACACTGAGCCTGGTTCTGCTGAGGTTTCTTCCTGTTAAAAGGGAGTTTTTCCTCTCCACTGTCGCTACAAGCATGCTTAGTGTGAGGGATTGCCTTCGAGTCAATGAGTCAATGCAATCAACTGGTTTTCCTTAAATAGAAAACTTTGAATCAATTACATTTGATGATCTGGTGAATTCTAAAGTGCCTTGAGATGACGTGTTGTGAATTGGCGCTATAGAAATAAACTGAATTGAATTGATTCATTAAGCTTTCAGTTGTAGTTAAAGTTATCATAACAGAGAAACACGCTTACTTGAGTGAAGAATAAGTGAGTTAATACCTTAGCTACTTTTGTAACTTGTAACTATGTCTAGTTACGGTGGGGATTCATTAAGGAGGGTGTTATGTTAAAAAATTTTCAAATAAGTATTTAAAGTAATTATTTTCCAGGAGAGCATTTGTTTTTTTTAAACTGCCTCATCTGTTTAATTTCAAGGGCAGAGATACTGTCTGGATTTTTCTCGTTTGAGGAGTACAGGAAAACAGTTCAACACACCCTGCTTAGTGTGTTTTAAAGTAACATTGGAAAACAGCCCAATCAGTTACATGGAGTCGGGTCCAAGTGACTCTTCTGATGAGTTTTTCTGGAATGTTTTATTCATGGAACTGTTAGACTACTTTTGCTGTCATTTTGTGTACACAGATTTTATACAAAACAAAATTTCGATTCGTACAGCTTTTCAGACAGTGAACTAATATTTCCATTCCATAAAGTGCAGCAGTGATCAAATGTAAACAGTGTTTTGAGTGTATGTATAAATAAAATATATTTATAGTCTGTGTGCAAATCATTTTTGTAGCCCTTGTACAGGTTTATAAGACTCACCCATGAGGAACCGTGACACATCCTCCAACTGAGGGATGTTGTTTTCACTGTATTTACAGTATTTGTTGAGCAGAGGAAGATTCTTCAGATACTCCTTGCAGGCATGGCTTGGATACAGCTTATTAAGCTCCCTAAACACCACACCCCAGGTACGCACCTCCTCTGCGGTGTAGTCTATGCGAGGAATCTGATCGCCGCTGTGACATATAACCAGCATAATCAGTAGTGCAAAAAGGAAGAATAGCAGATTAGAAATTACACAGGAACACTAAAGCATCCTCAGCATTTTGATATTTCCCATTAAGGTAGTTTTTCATTGGTTTAAAAGGTGATATCTACAAGTTAGTGATAAACATTGATGTAATGTGTGGGAGTGGTGTAATCTCTGGGGTGAATGGGCTCCAATTTTTAGACCCTTATATTCTCTGTGCACGCTCTGGTCACTGTTATACCATTAGATTTAAAAAAAACACAGTTCTGTGTGGTTTTCTGCATATGAACACAGAACTGAAACATGTCGTCCTCCAGTCTCAACACACGTACGTAGCCTCTGAACACCTAATGTTGCATACATTAAAAAAAATAAATAAATAGAACTGCTACAAACTGTCAAAGCAGGGAAGTTGAACTACCGTTGATGCCAGTACTTCTATTCTGCCAAACTCTAGACATTTTTGGGATGTAATATTTTAAAAATGTATTGTTTTTTGTCTTGTTTTTTAATAAATGTTGTAGTTATGATCTATAATTCACTATACAACATCAATATCAGAGTTCAGAAATTCACTCTTAAGAATAATAATCATTGTCTTCCTTTTATCTTCTGTTTATTTCACCTTTTCCCCTTTTTCATGTTTTTCCTTTCCTGTTCTACTTACATTGCAGTGTCAATTTAATCTGTAATACTCCCTGCATGAATCATAATAAAGCTATTTATATGCATAGTCCAATTGGAACACTATGGCGATAGCTGTACTGCTCCACTTGTGAAAGTAAAATCTGTTTGGCTCTTTTTTGGCATCAAGACAATTATTCTTATTGCCACATTGCCAGACAGGACACTGTTAAAAAAGAAAAGTAACAGATTCAAGCATATTCGAAAATAAATGAGCACTCACTGTTTGAAGCTCAGGGCCAAATCAGCAAAATACTTTCTTCTTTTACGGTATATTTGGTCCTTAAATCCCTGTAAGAACAATAAAGGGAATTTTATTTTATAGAAAAAAAGGTTGATTAACAGCAATTTAACTGTGTTCATCTGTTGGACAAGAAAACTGAAATTTGATAAAAGCAAAAAAAAAAAAAAAAGGTACACCTACCGGATGATCTGCATCTAACTCCGAGCCATACATTAAAACCCTATTGGCGCACAGATCCAAGTCAGAAATCTTTTTAGGAAACCAGGGAACACAATCCAGGCCTGAAAAAAAAACATTGAAGCTGCAGTAGTGCATGTGAACAGAGCAGAGCGTTGAGCGGTGGAGAAGAGTGGAAGAATTATGGCGGAGTGCAGACAGGTTTTCAATTTAAAGGCCGAAGCAAGGATTTGGTAACCTGACTCCGCCAGATGGATTTTCTCCGCATATCCATCTGGAAACCTTCCGTTGAAGTAATTTTGGTAAAGGGGCGAAAAT
>NW_015151553.1:59429-75051 GCF_000732505.1 Cyprinodon variegatus | reverse complement strand
CACCAGCTTCAAATTGGGCAGGATGTCAAAGCGGACTTAGGTTACTGATTGTTGGAGCTGGTCGGAGCTCAAAGCTTTCTTTGAGGTTGTGGTATGATGACTTCATTCTCGTAATATCACAAGTTAATTCTCATAATTTTACGACTTTATTTGCAAAATAGGAGAAAAAAATGTCTATCCTGGCCCTAATACTCTGTTGTAGCTCCGCTCCAGTTCTTTCCGACTTTATTTAAATTCATGTTTGACTTAAAACCTAGGCCAATGCCTACGCTGTAGTCAGTGCCTACATCTGCTTTGTTTTAACTTTACCACGGAATCGCTGAGACGAGGATTGCATATTGTGTTATTAAAAAGTGGGATAAAATATCATAAAAACATACACTATTTAAACTTAATACAGAGTGGGTTTACATAAAGTGATCTTTGTGGTAAGAGCCTGTTTTTGTAAAATGGATTGCATACATGCATTATATGCTATTATCTCATTTGCAGTGGGATGCGAAGTGAACTTTTTTAATATAGTCTAGCAAAATAAATTATTTATGAAATAGTAAACAACATGAATGGAGCGAGGTGTTACGTTCATAATTGGGCAACAGTGTGATAATTTAACAGCCAGTTAAATAAGACAATACACATGTATCGTTCACATCATTTAATCAAAGGCTGTGTGTCCTAGGGCCCTGGTATAATAACTGGAAAGGGTAAATGTCAGAAATTGCCTTCTCCTGAAAATTTGGGCAAGTGTGGAGCGATTTCGCCGGAGCAGCAGGAAAATAAAGGTGAACGCGGAAAGGATTTTGAATGGAGCGTCCTGGTGCTACTTTGAGCGGCGGAGCGAATGAGGGAATATCCTCCTGAGCGGGGAGTGGGAATTGCGCGGCACTCCGCTCCTTTCACATGCTCTGAGCTGCAGAGTACTTTTCAGAAATAATCATGATAAAAAATTTCCAAAAAAACAATCCACTGGACTTGATTTCCAAGTTTGAAGACGTTTTGCTTCCCATCCAGGAAGCTTTTTTTATAATTCAAAATGTCAGAACTAGCGTTGAGCTTGATGCTTTATATAGTAGCCCAAAAACTTGTTTTGGCTTAGAAAACATGTAAATTGAACCAGGGTCCGCCCCTTAGGAATTGGGAGTTGTTTTGGTTTCTTTGTTAGCCTGAAATACACAATACTAGGCTATGCCTCTGAAAGGGGGGGGGTCGTTAGGGGCAATTATTGGCTTGGCCCCCCGGGCAGGATGTTTTCTTCCCTGCATGGGGGTAGGGGGTTGAAATGTTAGCGGTCATTTCAACTGGGTATCGGGTATTGCAGGCTAACACAGAACCCAACGCGACTCCCCATTCCTAAGGTTTGTTCTTCTGGTTTAATTTGCATGTTTTCTAAAACAGCATTGAGGTCAATGCTAATTCTGACATTTTGAATTGAAAAAGCTTCCTGGATAGGAAGCGAAACATCTTCCAACTTGGGAACAAAGTCCAGTGGATTGTTTTTCTTTTTACTTTTATGGAATGACTATGACCTGGACAACTGAGAATCTTCACCAGCATGATAGAGAAAGGAACATTTTATTTTTAGATTTGACCTCATCAATGTCTCACCATCATTAGTAGGATAAGGGTTGTCAAAGGGAGTCATTTCTATAATCTCAGTGTGTGTCCTCAGCAGCTCAGTCAGCTCCTTCAGTTGTTCGTGCTCTGAATCGCAGTCGATAAAGATCTCAAAATCCGAATCTCTCCGTTTGGACTTCCGAGACTCAATATGAACCAGATGGACATGTTTTTCCTTCAACGACATGGTCAAAGAACACAAACAAGGGTGGAAGACAATCGAGTTAGATGTTTGCTTTAGCACAAAGAGAACAGTTTTATCTGAAACCATTTAATGTAATGCTTGTAAAAAGTTTAACAAAATATCTACCTGGAAAACCTTCAGAGCCTTGATAAGATCCCCCACTTCATTTTTCAGGGTGAATATAATAGTTGCAGCTCTCTTTCTGGAGTTCCTTGGCACTGCAGTGGTGAGGCTCTGGACGCTCTGATGATCATTAGCTCCATTGATCACTAGCTTGTCCTTTAATGTGGAAATATATTTAACAATATTGTCATCTTCAGATATTGTCTTTTAGTTTAATAAACTGTGAATATAAACTAGTTTTGTTTCGTTGGATACATTATGTAAGAGCTTCAGTTATTGACAGATTTTTTAATGACCACAGATAAAACTGTACTCATAACAAAGCTTCTGCCTGAAAGCGAGACATTCTTCCTGTTTTTGCAGGAATTGTCCCACAGAGGAAGAATTTGGGGAATTTGGGGAAAATTGTCATGATCGCAGCCCTGGTAGCTAATCTTATTTCTAATTGCCGTTCCCTCCCTGCTCTCTTATTATCATTTATCTTATTCACCTGCACCCTCTGCTATGTATACCATTCAGCCCAGCTATCGGGGCCAGATCATTATTCGTCTATTCTTTGTTTATTCGTGTTATGTTTTCGTGTCAGTTATCTATGTTTGTTTCGTGAGATTTAAGTTCCTGGTTCATGTCCTGAGTCTTGGAGGCCAGTGGATTGAGAGTTTGGTATTTGTCTCCTGGTCGTTTCCCGGCTTTTCTCTGCGAAGCACTCAGGGTTTTGGCTCGGAGTGCGGGAGGAGCTTGGATTCTGTTCCTTCTCCACGGAGCCGTCAGAGTTTTGGCTCGGAACACAGGGTAGGTCCGTTTTAATTTCGTTAAGCCTGGCTCCAAGGTGGAGATCAGTTTAAAGTTCAGCATTTATCTTGGTACCAAATCTTGTCTCTGTCCCTCTGAACCACTTAGACCCCTGTCTCCATCTGAGCGTGTCTGTCTGAGCACGCTGCTGGACTCTTAGAAGCTTGAACCTTACGGATTGCTCAGTGGATTCCTGGAACCCTGGTTCTGTCTCTTCTTGTTTGGATCCGAACCCCTGGTCAGGCTACAGACTCCTAGATCTCGGAACTGTCCGGTTCTGAACTGGTTCTCCTACCTGGATCGGTCTCCTACCTGCTCACTGGGGGTACTGCATCTGGGACACTTTGAACGGCTCTAAGCCACACCTCGTTTGGCGGTCCATCAGCAGGATCCTGCCTTCCTCAGAGAGGATAGACTGAACTGTTAAACCAGAGTGCCACTGATTGGTTGCGCCCCACCCCTCTGCAGCCACTGCGGTCCACTTATCCTGAGCAGTCCGCATTTCTGTTCTCTTCTGTCTTATTATTTCTTTGTCATTAAACGTTTTGAAACCTCCCATTGTCTGACTCGCCTTGAATACTGGGTCCATCTGTCCGAAAAATATCAGAACTGCTCTTTCAGCCTGATCAATGATCGTACTGTCCAATTGGGTGGCCACAACCATTTAGTCTGTTTGTGTTTGGAAGTCCCACATGATCTTAGCTCTGTCATTCCTCACCGCCTTGGAAGGTGGCTTCCATTCTGACCTGGAGGTCTCCAGTTTGAATTTTGCACAGCTTTGTCCTCCCACCTGCAGCACAGACATGGGCAGCTCCAGCCCCTCTCCCCCGTTGTGCTGCTTATTCTGCCTGGCAGGCTTCTCTGAGCCACTACTGTCCTCCTTCAGCCTCCCATAGTTAGCCTCTAGAGGCTGGCTATAGCCAGCTGCCATCCGTTGCTCTGTCTGCCCAGTGGACTTCTGCAATCTACTGCTGTCTTGCTTTGACCAACCCCAGTTAGCTTCTATAACTAGCACCGGCCAGCCGTAGCCTCTCTGTATCGCTGGTTGGACTCCTCTGACCTCCTGCTCTGGTCCCTTAGCTACAGAGGGGGGCACAGCTGGCTACCTTGTCCCAGTTCTGATGCCCTCTCTGTCAGTGCCTAACACTGATATCATGCTGCTGCTTAATGAGCTCTAGGTTTCAGTGATTACATGTCTACTGCCCAAAGGTCTCCCCAGGTTCAGTCTGTCAGTTTGGACTGGTTCAGACTTGTCCAGACAATGCACACATGGGGTTTCCCAATACAACCCTTACTTTCAACCACTATCCTCACCCAAAATCCACACACTGAAATTGGAGCCACAACTGTTTCTCTCCCCCAACTGGATCTCTCCCCCATCCAGGGATGTCTGGCTTAAGGCCGCCCTGATCCGTCGCTGTACTCCTTCCATCTCCCACAGTCAGATGTAATAATTGCATTTACTCAGTTGCATTTACTTGAAAAACTTTTTTTTTTTTACGTGCATTTAGGAGTAGTTTACATTACTCTTTATGTTTACTTAAAAATTATGATAAAATACCAGTACTCCTATTTGAGTAACATTTCTGGCTACTCCATCCATTGCCAGTAACTTCACTTAATGAAAACAAGCTTGATCTAAACAAATATGCACCAAAGAGAGACACACTTTCATAGTTTTATACTCAAGGCTTACCTGTGAAAATTGTTTTTTCCATCTGCTGAGTCTGCCGTGTCATTTAGAGGTTGAGTGATATTACAGTAAACAGCATTCTTTACCTTAACCTGTTCTTACATACTGTAACTATTCATTTTATAAATTTTATATCTCAAATTTTATTAAATCTGTTGCTATGATCATTTTAAATTTCTTTAAAGCATAATTGTTACTTTTACTTAAGACAAGACAAGCCATATTATAAAAGTACTTTTTAACCAACAATCCAAACAAATATGAATATTATTGCTTAGAGCATGATAGATCAAAAAAACTGGCAGACCTGACCATAAAAACCATAAGACTAAACCGACTGCAAGTTGCTGAATAAACTGAATAAAACCTCTTAGTTCTAGTAAGGAGCAAACTAAGGAATTAGTTTTATATCAAAGTCATCAGGACTAAGAAACAAACTTTAGACACATTCAAAATTTTCTAGAAGCTACCTTTCTGACTTTAGCTCTTACTGTGTTCTCCGTATTCAACTACGTATCATCAAAGCAAGATTTAATGATCCATCATTGAATGATCCCGTTCTTAACCCTTGGTTTTTGGTTGTGGCGCTAAATATGTTCAGTTTTCGTTAATGTTGAAATAATGCAAACTGTCCTTCAGATATCTGATGATTACGGCAGAAGCATCATACAAGATATTTGCATATTTTAGGTATATCTGAAAAAAAACTGAACTTTCAAATAATCTTTTCAGTAAATTTATGGTAATTAAAGATAAGTCAAGTCTATAAAAAATATTTCAGTGAGTTAAAAGCTTAAATCAAAAGAAATCCTGAAGTGATCAAGCGGAAAATAAAACAAGTTTGAGAAAAAATACAATAAACTTCCACTTCATCATTTTTGATTAGCTTTTCCTAAAAATGTACATTGAGGCGTCAATTACAGTTTTTTTGGATACTCACCATATCGTCTGCTTTTTTCTCAGAATCAATTGACTTTCCTTTATTTGGCCCCGGTTCTTCTGACTTCTTGGCTTTTACCACAACCTCCGGATCAGTTGACATTTTTATGATGTATCAGGATAGAGCAGTAAAGTTCTTTTAACTCGGCAGAGCTGAGCTGGAAACCCCACACCAGAGACTGGACGTTGAGTAGTAGAGTCAGAAAGAACAAAATGAGGGTTGTATTTATGAGTCTGCAGGGTGGGGAGGGTTCAGGAAAGAGAGATGGAGAGGTTCAATTTGAACATGAGGGAAATTAGAGCAAGCCTGATTAACATGGCCTGCAAACCACCACTGCTTCAGTAAAGACTGCTGTGCTTCAGATTGAATTTTCCGAAGCTACGACATGTTTCAAAAGTTATAGGCTTTGCCTACAATAAGTGGCACTGTAATAAACTAATGATGAATAATAAAAGTAAGAATTTTCATAGTACCAATTCAAAACTCAATCAGGTCATACAGACTGAATGAAGTTTTCAATCCATGAAAAACCAGCTGATTGCATCCAGTCATTGATTTTTTTTTTATCTTCCTGGATGAGGATGTGGAAACAGTGGAGAGGAAAAACTCCCTTTTAACTGGAAGAAACCTCCAGCAGAGCCAGAACCAGGCTCAGTGTGAGAGGCCACCTGCAGACGCCAACTGGAGTTCAATGACAAAGAAGTAGACATAGAAAACGAAAAGAGAGGCACTGATCTATAAATACTTTCTATGTTAGAAAAGCTAACAATAAACTAGTTCCACAGGTGGGTCTGTCTGGGGAAGAAGCAGTTACTCAGACGAGCTCTGAGCCAGTTTTCTTGTCAACGGAAGAAAGAAAGAACATCTACTTAGTCACAGTAAAAGCTGAGCCCATATCTATGTCTAGGAAAGAAATAGAACTAAACACTGAAAAACAGCCCCAACGGTATCCTCTGTAATCAAAGGTGTTGATAATGGCAGCAGCGAAGGATGGTATCACAGCCAAACAGGAACAGACCTGATGAAGCTACTATGATGATAAAAAGCAAAGATAGCATGAGATAGTGAGAGGTTGAATGAACAAATACTGCAGAATGAAAAAATCAAGATGGAATTAAGCAGAATATGGAATAGAAGTCCCTACGCCCTCTGGCAGTCTAAGCCTATAGCCCTAACCCTAACCCTAGAACTAGCGTTGCAACAATGCCAATTTTTTGGCCCCAATACGATACCCGATACATGGCTGTGCAGTATTGGCCAATACCGATACCATACTGAAACCATCTGGTTGAAATTGATGTGTGTGTGTGTATATGAAGAACTGCACTTGGATGTGAAATAATTGCCATCATGGCTTTGTCAAGTTGCTGCCTACCTTTGTGAAGCAGGAAAAAGACTAATACAAAGTGAATCCAGTAGAATTTTTTATTGCCTACCTGGAATGGGTGACAATAGTTGAATAAACTTTTGGCTCTCAAAATGGTACCCATCTCCTATTTGCTGGTACTCGCCGATACCGATACCACCATTTTAGTGCTGGATCGGGGCCCCGCCCGATATCGTATCGGTGCAACACTAGTTAGAACCAGCATTTTTTTTGTCAGTGGGAAGGGAGCATAATGCTGATTTTTAGTGGGTAAACCCATGTGTAAATCCTGCATTAACCTGCTGATTTCAGTTGAAAAGAGGCATTGGAGTCTGAGGGACAATGGTATGGCATCAAGAAGCTTGCAATATATTCCACAGCATGGCCATGTTGTGCCCTTAAATTTAAGATAAACATTAAAAAATGTATAGGGAGAAGAGAAGAGCCAAAAGAGATTTAGATTTATTGAGACAGGTAAAAAGGCTTTTATCAATTTGTTTTGCCACCAAAGATCTATGCTTTGAAACATTTCTTTAATGTTAAAAGCAATCCCTAGTAGCTTTCTAAATGATGCTGAAAGGATAAAGAAATATAGAAAATGAAACCTGTTTTTCATATAGAGGTTTGAAAAGAGGATTCCAGAAAAGTTAGATGTGTCCTAATAGCAAATAAATCTACTGTAGATACTAGAAACTTTGGTCCACCCAGAGAGTGGTGCCTTTGCAGCCATTACCTTAAAGCAGTGTGTATATTAGGAAATAAAAATTGCTTGACCCCAAACCAGTCACTGGCCACATCTAGAGTCACCAGGCCCGTACTAGTATTCTGTGACACCAGGTATTTGCCTGGTGGGCCAGTCCTAATTTCAGCGTGCAAGGGCCGGCCCTCCTTTGATCACACCGCCAACACTCTCCGGCTGAAGCACCTACCTGTGACAGTAAATAACTCAAGGAACTCAAGAAGTAATACAATGTTAACTACCTTAATTGTGAATGCAGTGTATATAGCCCTTCCTTGTCATGCACATCCCTGTGACGGTTGATCAATATGTTAACATTAATGCTGACAAAAGCAGAATTCTTGCTCTTTTCAGATCTATTTTCTGCGTCTTATGGGGCGGGCGTTAAGGTATGCAGCTCTGTAAGTGATTTAGGAGTCTCATATGAAGATCCACTGCTCAAGCAGTTTAATGTGTTTAATGTAGAACATTAACCGAGTGGGACAACATAGATGAATAAATATGTGCAGATTTATTAGCAATGGATGATTTAGTCTGATTTCACAGGTTTTCATTGAAACTAAAGATGTTTTCTCAATAATTTTCCAGTTGGTGCAGTGTAATAAGAGAAGAATGACCTTGAACTGGTTCTGGCTCATTGTCACCCCTATGATAATGTTCTGACTTGGCCACTGCTCTAAAACACTGCTCTACACAATTCACTGTTGGAGTGGGAAAAAAAATGAAGTTCATTTTATTTGCATGTTTTCTGGCCCAGTGGTTTATTTTACTTAACTAGAAGCAGGCAGAGACTAGCCTGACGTAGTCCTACTTAATTCTAGTCAGAATATGAGTCTGATACTGCTCCATAGAGCTGTGATTATGGGGCGTGTTTCGAACGAACCAGGAAAAAAAATGCCTCTGCACTCAATTGGATAGACCTACAACCAATAAGAGCAACGGAGTGCGAGACGTATGTTAAACTTCCCGACCTCAAACGTACAACGTTACCTACTATGTTTACAACATGGGATTAATATCACGACATTGCGAGTTATTTACTAAATCAGACAGTCAGATGATCTGTTACCATTTGTAAGTTAGATGAACTTCGTCCACGACGATACCCATAACGTTGGCTTGAAAACCATCAGAGCCTAGCATGTCCCTCCACTTGTTGTTCAGTAGCCAGGATTCCGGGCTTCCGAAAAGGAGCTGGCAACGACCGCTGGCTATATCCACCTCATTGTTCACGCCGAGTTGCATCGCCGTTTGGTGACGCGGTTGATTACGTTCCTTTTGATCGTCTGTCCATCATCGTATAAAGCCCGCCCTGACTATTTGATTGGCCCGCCAGATATTGGGCAAGCATACTTGCGCTACTATTGAGCAATGCCAGACCGAACTTCCCGACCTCAAACGTTGTGGGCGGGACTAAGTTCGGAATGGCACCCAGGCTAGGCAGAGACCCCAACTGGTTTGGAAATGTAATGATACACTTGAAGCTGGTAAAGACTAGTTACTCTTTGAAAGGAGGAGACATATTTGTGAAGGTGTGGTCAGCGTCTACTCGTTTAAATGAAGAGGAGGATAATTGAAAGGGTACAAAATACGTTATTATTGTTACATTTTGTGCCCCTGTACCCTGCCTCTAACCCATAGACTGCTGGTGATAGGCACTGGTTCTTGTTTGATCCTGACAGATTAAGCAGGAGTAGATTGATGAATGGATGGATGTTACATTTTGTTTATATGCAGATAATTTGTTACCCCTATTTTTTAAGTTAAATATTATGAAACTTCAGATAACGACACCAGAGTGCGTAAAAATAATGCGGCTGGTCCTCTAACAGTAGTCTGTCCATCCCTATACACCTGATAAGACTTGAGTCTTTTGTCGAAGATGAGTTATTGCTTTCTTTTAGTGACTTTCATGCAGCTGGAAGTATAGAGATATGTTTCTAGAAACTCTTGTTCAATAGAAGAACTGTTGATTCTATTAAATCAGTGTCTGATTGTCCCATCTGCAGCCATATCATTGCTATAACTGACTCCCTCACAGATACTACCCCCAGCACACCTGTAAACAAACCAATCACTCATTCAGCTTCAGTGTACTCTGCTGCTATGAGCACATTTCCACCTCAGACGAACAGTTCATCTATGATGAGTGATTTTACTCAGATTAGATTTGGACCAGACCAGAAGTCTGTCTCTGTTTTTTTTTTTTTGTTCATTTGCCTGAGACAGCTGGTCGTCTTTAAAAGAATCTGCATGAGACCTTGTACACCTAAACACATTTGCAGCCGGATCTGAGCCTCCCTAACAATCTGGGATGAAACCAGGTGATGCAGTACTTCTGGCTGGTTAACTGCCAGGTTTTCTGGGCGGAGAGTCGGAGCGGTGCGGCCTATTTTAGTAAGCTTAATTAAAAGCAGGGTGATCCATCTAGTCTCTGCTGATGTAATTAGAGCCTCCGTGCCTAAGGGTGGTATTGCTTTCTTTTCCTGTGTTGTCTCTGTTCAGGGTCATCCTGGAACCACATGCTTGTTTTCAGAGGTTTATTCTGTTATGCGTTGGTCTTACTAGCCTCACACAGCCATGAAGAAATCAATCATGTGGATAACACATGTTGATTCTAATTACCTCTATGGAGAAATGTATGCTATTGAGTTTTATACTAAGGATAAATGAAGACACAATTTAAAAGAATAAAAAGTAAAAGTCATAAACTTTTTAGTGATGTGGTGATAAAATGTTCATAGGGGTGTCAAAGCACTATAGGGGTGGGTGAAAACCAACAGGGGCCAGACACCAGTTCATAGTCAATCTACACAGTACCAACAAAGAAATTAAAAAGAAATACATGTAAAAACAAAATAATCTTTCTAAAGCCTCTGTTAATACATAAAAGCATATTTACACGTCCATGCTTTCAAAATTACAGCTTCTAGTTGCACTCTTTTAGACATAAGAAACAAGATAATGACAAGTCCATTATGAGAATATCATTAGTGACTTTCACCAGAGTTGTTTCAGTGCTATGATGAGCTCTAAAACCAGAAACCTTCAAAAAGTTCACTATTGTGTAAAGGCTGATTTATACTCAGAAACCAGGTCATCTGTGCGTGTGTCGCAGCGAATGCAAATGTGCCCCCGCCCCTTCCACAGACACTCTGGTGCACCTTTCCAAAATTGTAGGTGACCACAGACAGTGCTGCAGACAGGAGGCCTCTGATTGGTCAAATCTACATCTGCTCTACTCTATGCGTATTTCCTTTTTGGTACCTTACCGGCTTGTTTTGTTTGTATGACCGCCATTGGGGTAGAAGATGAACCAGCTAGAAGAACGAGGTGCGCAAGAACGCTGAGACCCTTTTCCCACCTGGATCCCCGCTCTTTTTCCTCCTCATGTCTCTCCGTTATTGCACAAACTTGCCTCCACTTCCTCACCGCCTCGGCCATATCTAGACCCACAGCTAGTTCCTTATTGTCCCTCTTGCATTGTGGTGTGTAACAACATAGCGCAGACCATGCTTCAATATTGGGCATAAATCAAAAATATCTGCGACAAGCTCACTGCTACACACTGCTGGTGGAGGATAACCAGCCTTTAAGTGGTCACACACTTGATTGGCAACTATTTTCTCAAAAATATTAGATCAGAAAGGAAGATTGGATATAGGTCTATAATTGACCAAGTCATCTGGGCCTAGAGATAGTTTTGTTTGTAATGGATTAATTACAGCACCCTTAAAAGCCTGAGGTACATACCCCTGTAACAGGGATAGATTAATCACATTTAAAATGAAGGAGGAGATCAGAGGGAATACTTCCTTAAAACAACAATAAGTAACTTTTCAACCTTCATAAAATATTTTCACAACTTTTGTGATTATATGTCAACTTACAACTAGTTGAATGACACCTCTGTCTTGGCCCAAGGGGGTCTGTTTCATCTGCACTAAGCAACTGCACTGAGCAACTGCACTATGTGGTGCATTAATACGGGACAAAACTTAAGTTAAACGTTTATTTTCAACATCGTCGTTATTGTTTCACTACAGTTGGATTCATTACCTCAGTACTATTCATCACCCAGAGACAATCGAAACAGACATGTTGTTCAATCCAATTCCAGGTGACTGGAAGATCAGGATTTTACCGCTCTATGCGCTGGTCCTCCAGGGAAATGCTGCCTTCCTTCAGACCAAACAATATAGCTTCTGTAAACTGGGTAGAGCCAAATTTGATCAAAACTGAAAGTTTGTTATTACATCTATTAAGAAAATCAGAGATTAGAGCAAAGTTTCAACTTTCAATTTACAAAGCACGTTATTTGCTTGCAGCAATAATGGATCAAAATTCGCTCCAGACTAGTAGGTCCCAAACCACACTGAATTTCTGAAATGTGTCAGTCATTTCTCAGTTTTAATAGGAAGCATTCCTACCATCTAGGTCTCGAACTTACTTAGGTGGTGACTCAGATGTCCGCATATTTAAAAGACATCTCTACACTATGATCATATCATGGGACACACAGGGTATAATATTTCTACCCATATTGTGCAAAATATTGGAGGAGCCAAATAATTCAATCTCAGAATTGGGATGCAGGTTTACTTTAAATGCATTGGAGTTTTACTTAAAGTTCAAATCCCAGGAATTATGAACCTCACAGTATTTTTAAAATTGCTGACAGAATGCAATCTGATCTCTTAAATGTTTCATATACAGGAGAATTTTGGGATCTTATTTGACCTCCGAGTTATATAATCTATGTACGACCTTAAACAGAATTGGTTGTAATCTAGCATTAGACTAGCATTAATCTAGCATGAGCTAGTTTGTATCCATGTTTCACTTTCAATCATTCATATCTTTGAATTTAAAAGAAGGATGTGAACGTTTTTTGGAGAAAGCACAAACTAATTTCCTAATCAACGATGATGAAATCTGTAAGAACCTTTACTTAAGAAATGTCTTTTGACCCAGATGACTTGGTCAATTATAGACCTATATCCAATCTTCCTTTCTTATCTAAAATTCTTGAGGAATCACTTGCTAAACAAGTGTGCGATCACATACACCATAATGAACTTTTTGAAGAGTTTCAGTCTGGCTTTAGAGCTCATCATAGCACTGAAACAGCTCTGGTGAAAGTCACTAATGATATTCTCATGGCCTCAGATTATGGACTTGTATCTGTGCTCGTCCTGTTGGATCTCAGTGCTGCATTTGATACAGTTGACCATAATATTCTTTTAGAAAGACTTGAATATTTTGTAGGAATTAAAGGTACAGCACTAGACTGGTTTAAATCTTATCTATCTGATTGATTTCAGTTTGTTCACGTTAATGACTGATCTTCCTCATGCTCAAAGGTTACCTGTGGAGTACCACAGGGATCAGTGCTAGGACCAATTCTCTTTACTATATATATGCTCCCAATCGGTAGAATTATGGGACAGCATGGGATTAATTTTCTCTGTTATGCTGATGATACTCAGCTATATCTGAGAGGTTTCTTCCTGTTAAAGGGGAGTTTTTCCTCTCCACTGTCACTTCAAGCATGCTTGGTAAAAAAAAATGACACTTTATTAAAAATGTCAACAACTTTCTGTCATGGATATGAATAAAGAAATTATACATTTTATTTTTTTTCAAAAGTTATTAGACATTTAGGGCTGTAAGAGGGTTTTGTGAAATTATAAAAGGTTGCAGTTTCGTTTTGACCAAATAATGGTTTTAAGAGTAACTTTGTTAAGTTTTCTATTAAAAAGGTCTTTTGGTGTATTTTAATCTTTTCCCCGTTTTTTTTTTCAGAATTATATATATATTGCACAGATTTTATATTTTTAAATTTAACTACTGTGTAGTCTGCATAATTTTCGCCTATTTATATGGTCAGTACAGTTCTGCACTGCAAGTGCAATAACGCAAGTCAACGTGCTGATGAAGATTCTCAGTCATCCAGGTCATAGTCATTTATTTTCATAATTTTATGACTTCATTCTCGTAATGTTATGCCTTTATTCTTGGAATTTCATTACTATTCTCGCTGCGACTTTATTCTCGTAATTTAACAACTTTATTCTCTTAATGTTACAACTTTATTCTCGTAATTTTATTACTTTTCTCTTAATGTTACGACTTTATTCTCTTAATTTTACGACTTTATGCCCGTAATGTTACAACTTTATTGTCTTAATTTTCTGACTATTCTCATTGTGACTTTTTTCTTGTAATTTTACGACTTAATTCTCGTAATGTTGCGACTTTAGTCTCGTAACTAATGGCTTTATTGATGTAATTTTACGTCTTTATTCTCTTAATGTTGCGACTTTATTCTCTTAACTTACGACTTTATTCACGTAATTCTATGACTATATTCTCTTAACTTACGACTTTATTCAAGTAATTCTATGACTTTATTCTCTTAATTTACGACTTTATTCACTTAATTCTATGACTTTATTCTCGTAACTTACGACATTATTCTCGTAATTTTACAACTTTATTCTCATAATATTACAAATTTATTCTCTTAATTTTATGACAATTTTTGTTGTGACTTTTTTCCGTAAATTACAACTTTATTCCCACAATTTATGACTTAAGTCTCGTAATGTTATGCCTTTATTCTTGTAAATTTATGACTATTGTCGTTGCGCCTTTATTCTCGTAATTTAACAACTTTTTTCTAGTAATTTTATGACTTTATTCATGTAATTTTCTGACGTTCTTCTCGTAATTTTCCGACTTTATTATTGAAAAAAAAAACCAAATCTCTTGCCTGGCCCTAATACTCGTAATTTTAATAGTAAAAGACGATAAAAAATAAGATTTGAGAAAACACAACTTACTCTTAAAAAGTTTTTTTTTTTTTTTTTTTTTTTTTTTTAGATTCATCTTTGCCTTTTTATTTCAGTTAAAAAACCTATTTTTGTTTTTTCAGATGTCAAAAACTTGCAGTAATGAAACTAGATTTCCTCCGTGCTGGAGTCTGGTCAACCTGCTACTCTTTTGAACGCAGACGGTCGGAGCGCAGCAGCCGCGCGCGGGGTGTTTCCTGCGCTAAAGGGACGCAGCCGCGCGCGGGGTGTTTCCTGCGCTAAAGGGACGCAGCCGCAGTCCGTCTGGTTCCTGTAGAGCAGCTCCTGCTCAGACTGAAGTTAACTGAACCAAAACAACTTGTTAGAAACTTGCTTCCTGTTGCTGAGGTGTCATTATCAGTCACACAGACAGCTCGCATCGACACGGAGTGGACAAAATGCCCACGGTCTCTAAAGGAGATGGAATGCGTGGACTTGCCGTGTTCATCTCAGACATCAGGAACTGTGAGTTTGTTTTCAACCTGAAGCTAACCCACAGCAGCCGCTGTAACGGCGGCGGCGGACTCCGGCGGCTCGGTGTATCTACCGGGGTCATTAGAGCAGGTGTTAGTAGGGGGGGAGACTAATTGCTGGACTGTGTGTTTGTTCCAACAGCGTTAGTTAGCCGTTAGCTCCCAGCGGCTAATGTTGCGTTCAGGGCGTGAACCGAACCGCTCCCTGCAGATAAAAACTGGGGAATTTCTCGGGAAACTAAAGTTACTAGTTTAAAGTCAGGGTGTTTCATCAGGAGTGTCTACCTCATAGTTTTCTGTTAAAAATTGATGTCCTGTAAAGAAGTTTTAACAGAAAAGTAATTAAAAGTTTCCTCCTCATCTCCTAAGACATCAGTTAAACCTTCTCATCTCTGTTTATTCTCTGGATTGCTGATTACCCGTTGTAGGTGTGGGGTTGAAGTGAAGCCACTGGCCGCCATATTGGTACTCCCTAGATAGACCGGTCGCAATGTAAACAATCTGTGCGCTACAGCATCGAACAACGATGATGTTCTCATTTTCAGGGGGAGTTAAGACTTTTAAAAGAAAGATAAATTCATCACTTTGACACTCACTGGCTGTTTCATAGCATCAATAGATTACTTTAACTTATAATAAATATATAGGCACATCACATTGCATAGTCAGTATCAAGTCTATAAGTCATGTAATATAACACATTATATAAATCCATCACAATAACGTTAAGTTGTTAATAAAGCGTAACATGAAAGGGCTGCTTAGTGGAGCAGTGGGTAGCACCTCTGCCTTGCAGCAAGAAGGTTCCAGGTTCTTTCTGCATGAAGTTTGCATGTTCTCCCTG
>NW_015151553.1:48249-58878 GCF_000732505.1 Cyprinodon variegatus | reverse complement strand
ATCCAGAATTAAGTAAATTAAGTGTATTTAACATTAATTTGAGTAAGCAAATAAGATAGTTTGCCAAGTGAATGAGAATTTTTACTCTTAAAATAAGATGATTAGAAAACATGCACTTGAAATGAGACACTGAAATTGTTTTTTCTTATTTTAAATGTAAATTGTCTTGTTCAATTGGCAAAACGTCTCTTTTACCTCCTCAATTCAGGAACAAATGCACTTATTTTAACAAAAAAATACTTATCTAGATTTCCATTTTTTCCAGTGTAATGTTACGCTACATGCTATAGGATACATCGGTGTATATGTGGATTTTCCCGGTTAGTTTATGTTGTGGAACATCTTCCCACAGCCGGAAAACTGCTTGTTTTTGCAGCCAAATGCTACAGGTGTAGGCATTTTGAATGTGTGTGGGAGTGGGGAGAACCAGCATGGTAGACAGTGGCTTCATGTTTTTGGGGCAATCAGCAATCCAGTGAATAAATAGAGATCAGTGGTTAAAGCCTGCTAATTATCCCTGATGGTGGGTTTTCCAGACGTTCTTTAAGCTTTAGATCCTGAGCTGTTTCCCAAACCTAAACCAAGGTGTTCCTGTTTTATCAACACATCCTTTGTTTGGTTTCACAACAGAGAAGTTATGGTGATTGTTGTGAAGGTCTGACTCTGATTCCGGATTTAGAAAATCACCGCTCTTCTTTAAAGACTCTTCTAAACAACAAAACAATGTTGTTTATAGTAAAGGAAGTGATGTTTTTTAATAATAGTAATTGAAAATAACAGAATCTACTTGTAGATTAAAGTCCTCCTGGTTACAGAGCACAGATATCGGTAAATAAAACTGAACTGAAAAGGACAGAATATCTCTTTTACTTCATTTAACCCTTTATATGTAGGACAAGTTAATGTTTTTGATCACAAATGGAGTCGCCCCATCCTTCAGGAAGGTTTAGAAACACACTCTTTATATCCAGCCTTTCAGCAAAGACACTTCTACATGGCTTTACATGTTATTTTTGCATTTGACCAATTATATGAGCCCTTGAATGATTTATTACCTACTGTAAATTAAGTTGAAAAGAAGTGAAAAAGTAAAAAAAAAAGATAAAAAGCTAATTAATAAGATAAGAAGTTAATAATCTAGTAAAAAAATGTAAGTGCCCTGTATCAGCATTAATACATTAAGGCTATGTTGTAGCAAAATAAAGAGTTTTGTTCAGTCTGTAAATGTTTTCCAGGAATATCTTGTAGAAGTACTTTTGTTATTTTTTGTTATAAGTTGTAGGGAAGTCATATTTAAATGTCAAATCATTCTGGCTTAAACATTTATATAAATGTACTCTTTATCAGATGATATTGTCCCAAAATTTAGAGCATTTCTATTTAAAAAAAAATCCTGTCTTAAAATCTGTGTTTTTTTTCTGTTATCTTATACAGGCCAGCTAGTTATACGTCAGCCTGAACACCTGAATTCAGCCAATCATATATCAACGGGCATCTGTCAATCAAATGTTTTCAGTCATAACATCTTGATTCATAAGTCGCAGCTAATATACGCAACGGTTGAAATAAGAAATAAGAATAATTTCCTTTCCCATTGAGTTCCGTCCCAGTGTTCACGGGGATGGAGGTCTGTGTCTTCAGCAGGCGTAGAGCTAACAGAACTGGCAGCGTTGCGAGGCAAGGGCTCAAACATGTACGGCTGTAAGCCTTCTACACCAAACCAAGCTTCTGCCGCCCTGCCGTCCTCTTCCACAACAACTTAATCCCCGCTTTCCTCCTCTAAATAAAAAATGGATGACGGAGGAGACTCATCCACGACCTCCGACACTAAACTCTCCTCCTCTTGCATGTTTACGCTGTCCATAGCGTTCTTGACAGTGTCGTTTCTAAGTCACCAATTTAGTGCTACTTGGTCCCAATGGAATTTCCCATTGGAAACCTACTAGCGCTAAGATGCTAACTGGTTAGCAAGATGCTTCAGACAAATCGGCCACAACCAAAATTGCTTGCGAACCTTCCGCCACAACAATTCCGCCCCCTTGATAAACGACCAATCGCAATCACTTTATTCACTCGTGTAAAGTCGTGCTCCACTCGGGAGAATTCAGAAATGCAACGGGTTGGAACGGCCGCTTCCCTGCGACTTTAACCAGGAGCTATTATTTAGAAACATGTTCAGAGGTCGTCTGGAACACGTCAGATACGTTGATATGCGTCGGAGTTCTTGATAAGTTATTCATAAGTTACTCATAGGTTTGGGATAAGCTAGACACCATGACTTATGAGTAACTTACACTGAACGTATGTCAACGATCAGACCTGTAACTTATGGCCAAGTATAGCATATGCTGGCATACGTCTCGACGTACTCGCCTATGTCAATGTGTGTCAGCTTGTTTCAGCATGTTCATCATAACTTATAGAAGCGCACCCATAACTTAACTTGCCAGACGTACGCTGGTCTAAATATTCGAGCTGTGTCAGGGTCATAACATAACGATCACTTAATGAATGTTGATTGAACCACTGGAATTTGACTGATAACAGGTACAGACAGAGTTAATTGATTTTGGTTCCACGTTCCCTGCTGTCTGAGTAGCTCGCTCCTGAAATCAAAATATTTTCACATGAAAATTAATTTTTTCCCAAAGGTCATCTACAACTTAAACAGTTCTCCTTCTACATGTGTAGCTTGATGTGCTCATCTTCCAGTGTCTGCCGTGTCTGATGGACTCACTTAGGCTACATTCGCACTGCAGGCCTTGATGCTCAATTCAAATTTTTTTGGGGGGAAATCCAATTTTTTTTGCGTTGCTGTTCACATTTCCAAATATATGCGAATTGTATGTGATCTTTTTTGTGAACGGCAGTCATACAATGCAGGTGTCCAGCAGGCGCGGTAGAGGACGCAACAACATCACAGGCCAGCGTGCTCTGTGTTTATGGAAATAAACATAAATGGCAGTGCCGGAGCATATCTAGCGATCTTTCCCAACCATAGAAACACAATTTTTTCAAGATGTTAGAACATAAATACTGCTATTCGCATCATCGTCTGTCATGGTTGTTGTTTTTCTGCGGGAAGCCAGAATAGTGGCCTATGTCGGCTATTAATGGCGTTCAGGTCAGATGAATGCGACCTGGCTGCTCAGACACAGGTCGACTCGGTCGCTATCATAATTTTTCTCATTTCTTTTGCTCTAATTCTCCAGCCTCTCTGAGCTTTAGGATCTTGGTAAATTTGAATAAAAAGTCTGAATGAATGAAAGTAAACTTCGAATCAAATGGGTTCATGTTTTATATTTAAGCAATGAGGCGTATAAGATATTAAAGCCTCCTAAATAATCCATCCACTGGCATTCCACATATTGATATTCAGCATACTGGAGCAGCTGTGGTTTGAAGCTAAATTATTCATCTATTCCTAAAGGCCTTTAATGATGTGATCCATCATTAAATATTAAAACGGGGTGTTGGCAGTCTTTAAAGAAAGACTTTTGATTTGTATCTAAGAAAATAGTTTCTATTTTCCTATAATGTCTGAGATTGTTCCAAAAAAGTTAAAAAAAACAATCCACTGGACTTTGTTTCCAAGTTTTAAGACGTTTTGCTTCCCATTCAGGAAGCTTTTTCAATTCAAAATGTCAGAAATAGCGTTGAGTTTTAGGCTTTATAGAGTGCACCAAAAACAAATCCTTGTTTTGGCTTAGAAAACATGCAAATTGAACCGGAAGAATGGTTCCACCCCTTAGGAATGGGGATGGACCCAGAACCCGGACTAACAACCAGAGAGAACCCAGACAGTTTGATTTGTTTCTTCTATGCTAACAATGTTTTTAATCCTTTTATCCTGTTTGCAGGTAAAAGTAAGGAGGCAGAAGTGAAGAGGATAAACAAAGAGCTAGCCAACATCCGCTCCAAATTTAAAGGTAGGTTAGCAGCTGCAGGAAGCCTTTGCAGCGCAGGCTTCAGGACAGAGAGCATTCAGGCAGGTCCTCTGAAGCCATTTATCAAAAACAAAGTACATGAGGTCGTTTTTTAAAATGTTTTTAGTTTATTGAACCAAAATGAATAATGAATAAACAAGCTAATAACAATCTGTAGGTCTGTGCATGTTTTGGTCATTTGGTTTTTTGATTTTTTTTTTTTTTTTTTTTTTTAGAAAAAAAGCTAGTTGAAACACATAAATGTTCATTAAAATACAAGTTATTGTTTTTTTTTTCTGTGTCAAAAAGGAGTGAGAGTATGACGGAGTATAAGGGCCATGCTAGAGATTTTTTAATTCTTGTAATTTTATGGCTATTGTCTTTGCGACTATTCTTGTAATTTTTTGACTTTATTCTTGTAATTTTTTGACTTTATTCTTGTAATTTTACAATTTTATTCTTGTAATTTTACGACTTTATCCTCTTAATTTTGCGACTTTATTCTCTTAATTTTGCGACTTTATTCTCTTAATTTTGCGACTTTATTCTCTTAATTTTATGACTATTCTCATTGCGACTTTATTCTTGTAAATTTAAGACTTAATTCTCGAAATAAAAATAAAAAAATCTCTAGCTTAGCCCTAATAGCCTGGCCCTACTTCTCCATAGTAGTAAGAGTAATTTAGAAAACTGTGTTCCTTTTTTTAAGTTGATCAACAAAAACTGATATTACTATAAAACAGAAACTTTTCTATCAACAGCATTTGGTCACTTTTTTCACAAGAGCACCAGAACCTGACAGGATTCAGATATTAGTGAGAGAGGAAAAAAATGTTTGCAACAAAAATTCAGATCTTTATAGATCTAATCCAATCAGATCATCCAGTCAGAATATAGCATAAATGCACAATACTCATAACAGCGCGTAATCGCAGCAAAGTTACATTTGCGCATATGTTTGAAAACTGAAATTTACACCAAGCGCTGAAGAGAATGCTCTACAACAACATTTAAATAACAGAGCAAAGACGAGCTTTTGTGCCACGGGTTAGTAAATTAAACAGTACCATGTGTAATAGTTATGAACTTACAGTGGATATGATCAGAACCATCATCGGCTTGTGAGTTGACGAGGTTAATGTGTGAAGATGTTTGGATTCCTCAGTCTTGATAAATTGCTGCACAAATTCAGACCATTTAATCAACTTTGATTCAAAAATCGTAACCTTTCTTCTCATTACCTACTTCTTACATCTGTACTGAGATTTCTGTGGATGTTGTTTTTCCATTTCTATAATCATAACAGAGTCTGATGAAATTTTATTTACTTTTCCTTTTTTAAAATTTGCATAACATTTAGTTCTATTATCAAAGGACAAAATCCATTCTCTGAAAAAAAAGAAGAAAAAGATTTTTTTTGGCAGTTTTTTTTTTTTTCATGTAATTTCGTTTTTTGGTGATTGAAATGTACCCATATTACTTTTGCTCATTCCTTTTTTAAGAGAAAAAAAATGTTTTGCTTTTATTTTATTTTATTTTAAAACAAAAATCCAAAAGCCACATGTTTGTTTTATTTTTCTTAATCCTTTTCTAAACATTCAATCAAATTACTAAAAGATACACTGACCTACTTGTTTTTCTGTTTCTTTTTCTAAAATTAGTTTCAAAGAAAATATCACTCTTATACTATATAAAATATAGAAAGAAACTGATAAAGATCGAACATATTATTTACTTTTTATTTTGTATTGTGCTTTTATAAATATATGTATTGTATTTTAATTTTTTGTTACTTCTTTTTGCCATTTACAGTTCAAATAAAATGCACCATAAAGTTTTTTCTCCTAAATTCCAAACATTTATTTGATTATAAATGTAAATTTACAGAAAATATTTCCCTTTTGATAAAATTATGAATCAATAAAAGAATCAGTTGATTAATTGATTATTAAATCGATAGTTGCAGGCTTACAATAAAACCATTTTAACTAATAAAGTCAGCATTCATATCCGTTCAGTGCAAACATTTTTGTTTTTTGTTTCTAAACAAAAATACCCAGCTTCCTGAAATAGTTTGAGTCTACAGCAGCTTAATGCAAACTGCTGGTTTTCTTGCTGCTGTTGTTTAAAAGGAAAGAAGCCTGTTTCACTATTAGGCGAGCTGTGTGCTGAGGCTCTGATCGTTTTATCATTTAAGGTTGGAGGTTTATTGTTTATTGAAAATGTAAATGTTAAGGCACAGATATAATCCTCGCCTCTCTGAGGGCATTGAGCTTCCATTAATGTCATCTTTGCTGGTATGTTCACTGTGTGTTGCTAGGAGACAAGGCTCTGGATGGATACAGTAAAAAGAAATATGTCTGCAAGCTGCTCTTCATCTTCCTTCTGGGCCATGATATCGATTTTGGACACATGGAGGCCGTCAACCTGCTGAGCTCCAACAAATACACCGAGAAACAAATCGTGAGTTTTTTTTTTCCCCATGTTTAATTGTTTTGCACCAGTCTGTCAGCCAAACCTGTCTTCCGTGCGATTAACAGATCTTATTTTGTATTTTCCCCCAAAGAGAATGTGTTTTACTTTGTAACAGCGTTTCTCTACCTGTCAGACCCATGAAATTAGAATAGAATAGAATAGAATAGAATAGAATAGAATAGAAAATGCCTTTATTGTCATTCCAGAAAAGTTAAAAACATTTCACCGGACTTGGTTTCCAAGTGTGAAGATGTTTCGCTTCCCATCCAGTAAGTTTTTTTTCAATTCAACATTAAATTCTGGTGTTACAGCAGCAAAAAATTACAAAGAAAATGGTCACACAAATGTGTATAAAAATAACTTAATAGTCAAGAGTAAACAAAAATAAACAGATAAACATAGCCAAAGCGCAAGGGGGAGCCTATTGGAGAACTTGCGGAAACTTCAGTGGATGGTCACGAGAACTTCGGCGGCGCCGGTGGGAGTGTTGTGGAGTCAATGTAGCGAACCTCCTCGATTAACCTTTCGTCATAGTTGTCCATTGTACATGTTCCTCGGTTTTTAAAAATGCCGCTCCCCGGCACCGAATCGAGAAAGACGTCCACACAGACAGCCAGAAACGCATACCAAGGACCAATCACAGCTGCTTTTAGACTGCGCACTTCCGCTTGAGGTCTGCATGGGTTTGCGACCATTGACGCGTAGTTATGATTTTTTTTAGGTGGGCGACGATGGTTGCAGCACCAGAGAGACAGATTTGACGGTTGCAGAGGCTATGTCTCAGAAGCATAAATTGGCCTTAAAGTGCTGCTGAATATCAGCATAATCCGACTAAAAAAGAGGGTCTATTGGTATCGGTGGTAAGTCCCCCCCTGCAGAAGATCGTGTTTGGTGTGATCATCCTTATTGACTCTAGATGAGCGCTGTCTGACACGATTTTCTGTCTGATCGGATGCAAAATTGGATTCTGAGTTTGGAGGAATTCAGTTTTAGTCACATCATGGGTGTTTTCGATTTCAGCCGCTGCATCCCCTGAAAATAAGGAGGCTGGAGGAGTTCAGCTATGGATTCAAACAGTTTTAACCTTCTTTCACCGCCCGTATGATCTGTTGCCTGTTGAGACAAAAAACGAGCAAAGAATGGACGCTTAACTTCTCACTGTTGTTCTGTGTGCTAATTACATTTGCAGGGGTTTAATCCTCACACTGTAGAGATATTATAATCTGAGTTTATATGTCCGCCAAACCCATTTGCACAGGAACAGATAAAACCTTTCCATAAACCAAACCCGCCACATATCTGACTCACATATTTTCATTATTTCAGAATGAACTGTTCACTTACTTGAAAAATTTTAAACTGCATTTCCAATATTTGCCACTGTTTGGCATCATTTTACTTTTTACTCTGAGCACGGAGCAGCTGGCTTGCTTGGACTCGAAATTAATCATGGGATACCGAAGGCTATGGAGGATACATCGGACCCGTCCAAAGAAGGCTGCATTAGTCTGCAGCATAACCAGGAATCTTACAGTCCGAATAGACCTTGGTGCCGCGCTGTGACATAATCGGCTGACAAATCTGGCCTTCGAAGGACGCAGCCGCTGAATTTGACCTCGGTATACATTTAACAAGAGCAAGACACTAAAATTCTTCCTCCAGGCTTTTAGGTGGCAGTACACTTAAAGGGGGTTAGCCACCAAAAAGAAGGGAGACAATCAATAAAATCGCCACCGCAACACTGGTTAAAAATAATTGCAATTTTATTTTAGCCAAAATGGTTGAAAACCTAGTTGTTGCTAGGTTACAGTCAGACACCGTAATCATAAAATTTTAGACATTCATAAAAATACTAGCTTCCCTACCGAGCCACGCGATTTCCAGTGATTATTCTGCTGAGCAGTGCGAGGAACCTCAACGTCTGTCGTTGTTTCCTGTGTCCGTAAGCCCTGATTAGACAAAAGTGCATTCACCTAAGGCTGCCTTCTTCACCTGACTCTCTCGATGTTATGGGCGTAACATCAAGATCATAATTTAATATGTCGACTCTTTGCTTTTGTACATAACAAACCACTAATTGTTTAAAATTATTTTTGGGTTATCCATAAGAACTGAACTTTGCTGAATCGAGCCACAAAACTACTGTAAATACTGTAGCAGTTTCAGCTGACGCTCTTATATGTGGCGTAGTAGCACAGGCACACTCAGTAGGGTTAAACAAGTGCACCCTTTCCGAGGCTGTCCTTTCTATTGGCTGGAAAGGTTGCTAGGCGACGATCCAACTGCAATCTGAGAGAGAGCAAAAAAAATCCGCAAGCAGAGCCTACGGGTTTGCAAGCGTATCTGAGACTCGTGCAGAGCGCGGTTTGTGCGCGAAGAGAAGGAGGCAAGCGAGAGGAGAAAATATCTGTGCAAGAAGCATTAAATCTGAGAGAAGAAACAAAGAGAGAAGAGAAAATATTTGAGGGAGAGCACATGTTTTGAGTGTGAGCATTATAAGTTTTGAGTGCAAGAAGATGAAATTCTTTTCTCAAATTGAAATTATGTGCTCTTGCATTATGGCAGGATAATTCTCCCATACATGTTGGTTTGCTTCTTTACTTCTTGAGAGCAGTAGTACTGTGGATCAGCACTAGGAGGCGATACATCGTGCTAGCGTGATGTGTAACACCATATTTAAACATAGCCAGGTATTTAGAGAAAGAAATATTTTCCCTCCTCCGTTTTCAATAATAACATCCTGAACACAACATTGTTTTACATAAAACTTGTCATTTACATCAACCCGCATAAATACACTGTTGAGTGCCATAAAAACAGTAAACATCAGGCGCTCACATGACGTTAAGGATTTTATGGCGCATAATGTGACGTTTAAGAAGCTAAAAAGCCGTTTATCCTTGTGGAAACTGCAGCCCATAACCGCCGTTATCAGAAATCTCCACTTTGGCCGGAGGTTTTAGAAATAATCGTTTTCTGTGATTAAAAACAAGGTTTTCATGTAAATGAGAGGCCAAACCGCAGAGTAAAATCTACGTTTTCCCTTCGTGTCGACGGGGTTTAAATGGTGTTAAGAAACAGAGCTCAGGACGGTTAGCTGAAGGCTAACGTGTAAACAGCTAGTTCCTCCATAGAAGCGCCCATCTTTGTTGGACTGTTGGCTCCAAATAAGGCGCTGTCCGTGTGGGAATAAACTAAATATATCATGCTAAGCCAATTCCTTTTAATTTAAGATTAAACAATTAAGATCACATAGTTAGATCAAACTATCAAACAACAGTAGTTTTTCTGATGTTTTCACTTATTCCGGTTTTTCCATCATGTGGCGCTTATTCTTGTTTCTTTCAGGGCTACTTGTTCATCTCAGTGCTGGTGAACTCCAACAGTGACCTCATCCGTTTGATCAACAATGCCATTAAGAATGACCTGGCGAGCCGCAATCCCACCTTCATGAACCTGGCTCTGCACTGCATCGCCAATGTGGGGAGCAGAGAGATGGCTGAGGCGTTTGCTTCGGAAATTCCCAGGATCCTGGTGGCGGGGTTCGTATGAAATGATTCATTCAGACAGAAACAGAGCTTCTAATTGCCGCTGTTTTCCTAGATTAAGTTCTTTTTTCTCCTGGGGCAGGCTTTCCTCTAAACCAGGGGTCTTGAACATTTTCTAAACTGATGGTGAGATGGAACGGGGACCCCCCAATTATATATATAGTATGAAACGGTGTTATATCAAACTGGTCCTATGGTAAATTACAGATGGAGTAATGTAACTAAAGTAATATCTCCCTGGGATTATTAAAGTATTTCTGATTCCTGGTTGATGGGACAGGTGTTGTGAATGAAACGGTGCCCAGCTTAAAAGTTCTCCTGTGTGTCGCTGAATGTGTGCATTGATGACTGAAAGACATCTTCTGCCTCCATTTATCTGTTTACTACAGTATGTTGAATTAATGTTAACGTGGATTTAAACACATTCCAATTAGTAAAAATAAATTGCAGGGGGGAATATAAAAAAACAGTTAATAAAAAAACTAAAACATTATTTGAAAAAAAAAAGAAGAAGAAATGATCAGTTGTGTTAAATTATTTCGTTTTTTGAAAAAAGAAACATTATGACAATATAAAATCTAAAAAAAAAATGAAGTTGACATAATACATAACAGAAAATTGAAAATAAAACAATTTGAGAAAAATGCAAAAAAAAAAAAAAAAAAAAAAAAAAATTTTTT
>NW_015151553.1:45965-46998 GCF_000732505.1 Cyprinodon variegatus | reverse complement strand
AAAAAAAAAAAAAAAAAACTAAAACTTTTTCAGATTAAAAAAGTTTAAAAGTTTCATTTATGGACTGAATTTTTTCATATTTTCCTTTAACAAAATGTGAACAAAATTAACTCCATAGTGTCAGTTGCTTCTTATCACAGCCTTCATCCTGAACCTTGCTAGAGTATTCACACCTCTTGAGCTTTTTTTTGCATTTTGAAACTGAAACTTTTATTCACTTAATGTTACGACTTTATTCTCGTAATATTACGACTTTATTCTCATAATATTACGACTTTATTCTAATAATATTACTAATTTATTCATGTAATGTTACGACTTTATTCACGTAATGTTACGACTTTATTCACGTAATGTTACGACTTTATTCACGTAATGTTACTTTATTCACGTAATGTTACGACTTTATTCTCATAATATTACCACTTTATTCAGGTAATGTTACAACTTTATTCAGGTAATGTAACGACTTTATTCTCATAATTTTACGACTTTATTCTCATAATTTTACGACTTTATTCACGTAATGTTACGACTTTGTTCTCGTAATATTACGACTTTGTTCTGGTAATATTACGACTTTATTCTCATAATATTACGACTTTATTCACGTAATGTTACCACTTTATTCTCATAATGTTACGACTTTATTCAGGTAATGTTATGACTTTATTCTCATAATATTACAACTTTATTCAGGTAATGTTATGACTTTATTCTCGAAATAAAAGAAAAAAAATCTCTCTATCTCTCTCTAGCCTGGCCCTAATACTCCGTCATATATTAAGGCCTCATTATGTTTTGATATATTTTGTTTTGATATACAGAATAAATATTACTCAAATGAAGCCCATTGTTACAACTAATCATGGGTCCCTTTAGTACAACCTTTCTTCAGTTTTTAATTCTCTGTCTTGGTTGTTGACAGCTGCGTAAACGTTTGGATAAATGTACATGTCTCATCCTAAATCATTTCAGCGTAGCGGCTAATGCTCTGAAATGTTCTGAATCTAGAATCCAGCTAATGAAATAC
>NW_015151553.1:42439-45171 GCF_000732505.1 Cyprinodon variegatus | reverse complement strand
AGATTCATTAAAGTCGTAGGGAAATCATAGTTAGATGTCGAATCATTCTGGCCTAAACATGTATATAAATGTGCTCATGACATGTGCTTGGCTAATATCTAATCAGAGCATGTGAGCGGAGCGGAACAAATATGGTGGGGCACTGAGCGGTTTTCAATTTAAAGTTGTTTGAGAAGCAGCTGTACCAACCTTTGTATTTCCGAATTCTCCTGAGTGGTGTATGACTTTACACGAGTGAATAAAGTGAACGTGATTCGTCATTTATCGAGGGAGCGGGATTGTTGTGGTGGAAGGTTCGCAAGCAAGTTTGATTATGGCCGATTTGTTGGAAGCATCTTGCTAACAAGTTAGCAACTAAGTGCTAATAGGTTTCCAATGGGAAATTCCATTGGGACCAAGTAGCACTAAATTGGTGACTTAGAAACGACACTTCAAGGAACACTATGGACAGCGGAAACATGCAAGAGGAGGAGAGTTTAGTGTCGGAGGTCGTGGATGAGTCTCCTCCGTCATCCATATTTTATTTAGAAGAGGAAAGCGGGGATGAAGATGTTGTGGAAGAGGACGCCAGGGCGGCAGAAGCTTGGTTTGGTGTAGAAGACTTACAGCCGTACATGTTTGAGCGCTTGCCTCGCAAGGTTCAAACCGTTGTGTATATTAGCTGCGACATATGAATCAAGATGCTATGACCAAAAAAATTTGATTGACAGATGACTGTTGATATATGATTGGCTGAATTTAGGTGTTTAGGCTGATGTATAACTAACTGGCCTGCATAATATAACGGAAAAAAAACAAAACAGACTTTAAGACAGGATTAAAAAAATCACATCAACCAATAAGAGAAGCTTATCTAGGAGCTGGCAGGGAGACAGACACAGCACTGCTGATGCAGAGCGCATTGATCACTAAATTAACTTAAAATACTGAAATCTGCCAGCAAAAATATGTTCGATTTTATTATTCTGATGCCTGCATTTTGGATTACCTACATGAAAAACGCTAAGATCTACTTCAGGCCACTGCGAACAGTATTGGCAAACCGCAAAGAGGCTAGGCCAGAGGCTGCTGTTGAAGGGGATTCCAAGTGACAGCGCACCGCTGGTGTACGGGGGTCTGAGCGGCTCCGACAGATAAATAATATTTAAAGGCAGGATGATAATCTGGATGAACTTACTGCACAGATGAAGTTTTCAGGTGGATTTTCTCACTTAAAAACATTTAAACTACTTTTTACTCACTGATCACAGCAAATATAGCTGCCATTGTTACAGGCAAAGAAAGGATAGAGTAGCTCAGCCCAACACGCATTAGAGCCATGTTCCATCGTGCAGCCAGAGCAGCAAAGATGCTTCAGTCGCGCTTCAGAACTAAACTTGTACAAGCATCAAAAATGAAGCAGCACTTGTGTTTTTGCTGCTCCTGCTGTTTGCGGTGTGAACGTAGCATAAGTCTAAGTCAACTGAACCACGGCGAGCCCTACTGATGAACTAGTACCAGTACTAGTACCGGTTCAGTTCTGCGTGCCATTTACACTCAACAGTTATCTCTGTTACCTTGCTGGGCCCGATCTCGGCACAGTTTCAAAAGGATAGTGTAAATGGGCTATGGAGTCTGCTTCCTCACCTGGATCTGTTCCTGTTTTCAGGGAGTAGTCACCGCAGCCACCAGCCTCATCACCACTCTGGCCCAGAAGAGTCCTGATGACTTCAAAACCTCCGTGTGTCTGGCTGTGGCCAGGCTCAGCAGGGTCGGTACCGCTCTGACCGTCTCCGACATCGTCTGTTCTGGTTTAAACTGGATTTCACCATTGGGATCTCTTTCTTTTCCACAGATCGTGACTTCTGCGTCCCTCGACCTGCAGGACTACACCTACTACTTTGTTGCTGCGCCGTGGCTGTCGGTCAAACTGTTGCGCCTCCTGCAGTGCTACCCTCCCCCCGGTACGGTACAGAGCAGCAGGCCTGACGGCACCAACAGATCACCTCTGAAACTCTTTGTAGGCCGAGTGGACATGAGTGCAAAAAATGTTGTGATGTTGCAGAGGACGCAGCGCTGCGGAGTCGTCTGACAGAGTGCCTGGAGACCATCCTCAATAAGGCTCAGGAGCCACCCAAGTCCAAGAAGGTACAGCACTCCAACGCCAAAAACGCTGTCCTGTTTGAAGCCATCGCCCTCATCATCCACCATGACAGGTTGGTTTCCTTCTGCTCCTCCTTTGTTTACCTGCTTTTCCTTCCTTCCATGATAGATACAGATGAATGAAACAAAGCAGGAAGCCTTCAGTCAGCGACAGGAACATTAAGAGAAATTAGTTCCAGTATTACTGAAAGTAGGAAACCCACTTGTTGTTGTTTTTCCATGAAAGTTTGTTTAAAAAAAAAAAAAATACAAAAACTTCTTAGCCCCCAAAAATGTTTTGAGAGGAATGTATGTGTATGCAGAAGCTCAGCCAATATTTTACAGTTTGCTATTATTTTCAGATTTTTTTATTTATTTTTTTTATTCATTTTTTATGTTATAATTGTTCCTTATTTTTCAATGTTAATTTAAAATATTTTTCCAATATCTATTTACATGTTTTACATATTTTTGTTTTTCATTTTTTTCCAAGTTTTTTTTCCAGATTACAATTTTTTTCAAAAGTTACCTTTCAAAATAGTTTGTAAAGTTTTCTATATATATATATATATATATATATATATATATATATATACACATATTTTATGAAT
>NW_015151553.1:39443-41447 GCF_000732505.1 Cyprinodon variegatus | reverse complement strand
AAAAAAAATTTTTTTTTTAAATAATCGATTCTTGCCTTCAAGAATCGATTCAGTAGATCACAAAAATTAGAATCACGATGCATCGATTTGACGATTATTTTGCACACCCTTAGTGGGCAAACAAGGATTCTTCTTCTTCTTCCTCTCAGAAAAAAAAACCCAGAAGCATTACGGGGGTGTGAATGAAATGAAGTTCTTGCTGTAAAATTGACAGACCGTAGTAGCCACGTTTGCTCAGCCATGTCTTTGTCCAAATAAGTCTTTGTTTTCTTTTTATGGCTTTCAGCACAAAATTGCACAAATTGCCAAGGCAGCGCGTTTCACTCTAGTGAGCTTCATATTCCCCTTATACTGATTTGGCTTCAGGATAGACGAGTCCAAGTAGCTCCATCTCACCCTGGAGCTGAGTCCGACATGGTTTTTAGACGTACAGTGTGAGCAGGTAGATCCCATCAGAGCGTCGTGCTGCACAGTGTGAGAACACGCATTGTGAGCTGTAAACTTTTAAACCCTGCAGGTTTTGTTATACAGTTTGAGCTGTAGCTGCGTGCTATGATTGAAAATATCACACAGTGTATGCCCGGCTTAACTCAAAACATTTTTTAAGTAAAGTTCTTCAAAGTTTCGTTTTGCCAAAAGAAATCCTATTCAGAAATTAAACTTTCAAAACTTTCGAATCCCCCAAAAATGTTTTGAGAGTAACTTCTCTATTTCTTTCACAGATTTATTTTTCATGTTCAATTATATCTATTTTTTTTTTCTTTTTTTTAAAATTTCTCTATTTTAAATTGAGTTAAATTTCTTTCTTTTCAATTTGCTTTTTTTTCTGGTCACTTCCTCCTTCCCCTGGAGGGAGGAGTGAAGACGCATTCCTTTTGGTCTGCTGGTTGTTAACAACATTTTATTGGTGAAGAATGAGTAGATTTGGCTTATAGTGAAGAAAATGTTATCTCTGGAACATAATTTGAAAATAGTTTGATCCATAAAACCAGAGAATCAAGAGAAATGTAAAAAAAAAAAAAAGAATAGAAAAAAAGTTTGGAAAGAAAACAAACAGCAATGTAATTTTAAAACTTCATATCTGGATGGCTTTTTTTCCAAACATCCATTTATAATTGAGTTCTTTGCTTGGAACAAAATGAACTCCATATTTTTAGTGACTCAACATTAATTGTTACATTAAAAGGGATCCTGCGCATGTTTCTGCAGAGCTGAATTGAATTGGAGCTGCTGGCCTATGGAAAACATCTGGAAGCATTTTTTCTTATTAACAATAAATGCTGCACTGGCCCAGGAACTACGGAGAAATTAGTCATAAACCTGACAAATCTTGCCTTATGACGGTTACAGTGTGTGCGCCGTGCAGTAAACAAGCCCAATGATGATTATGCATAACGTTACACCGTCTATGCTGCTATTGTGTGCATGGCAATTCCACATGTCAAGAAAGAAATGGTGAAAACATAATTATTTTTTTTTTAAGATTTGTTTTATTAACAGAAGCTTTTACAAGATGTTTATGGTGTATAGCAAGCATTTACAGTTATACTGAAAATTGCATTTTATGAAACAAACTTGCTGATATAAAGTCTTACAAAAAACACAATAAAAAGGACGATGATTTTAGATTTTTAACACCAAAAGAAAACAACAAAACAAAATATAACAAACTTTTCCCCTCCCAACCCCCCACCCTCCTTTCTTGCATGGTTCTCAATATCCTTTCATTTCTGTACACAACACATCAATCTGAGCGAATTTATCTCCGTATAATCCACCACACTTCTTCTATCAAGGTACATTAGTGAGGAAGTTATATAAGAAGAACCTGCAAAGGGCTAATTTGAAGCCGGTCCAGAAAGACTCGCTTATGGAAGTAAATCTGTGTCGCTGGGATTTGAATTAAAAATGCTACTGACATTTAAATGTTGTATGTTTGTACTTACTGTTTCAGTGTTAAAATATATTCAGAACACATTTTTGATTTCTACACAGTTAAAATTT
>NW_015151553.1:33697-36695 GCF_000732505.1 Cyprinodon variegatus | reverse complement strand
TTTCATCATCTCCTCAATGAGGTGGTCTCAAAAGTCGCAGTTACAACACACATAGGGCGCACCGCACCATAGGGCGCACCGCACCATAGGGCGCACCGCACATTTTGAGGGGAAAAAAAGACGTTTAAGTGCGCCTTATAGTCGTGAGAATACGGTAATATAACATATAAATCTAACTAAGATATTCCGACATATTCTTTTTAAAATGCTTAGTTAATTGTTAAAATATACTCACATTTGCGCATGTCTATCCCACGGCGGGATGCCATTTCTCGTCTTGTTGAATGAGTTTGCAAAGTATTCTGGGAAGTCACCTCATTCCCAAGTTGGCTCCAAACCTCACTCAATCTGAAGGGATCAATTTAAGGGTCGAAGGGCACTTCTCCCTAGCTCCTATAACCATTGGGACACACTAACCTTACACGTGAATGCGCTTAACCGAGTGCTAGGGTCCAAAACAAGTGCAAGTGAGTGAAATTCATTGCCTGTGATGATGGTCTAACTGTAGGGGGAACAGGGGACGCCCCCTCTGTCAGTGCTGGCATCTGGCTTGTTTATTGCGTCCTGAAGTCAAAGCTGTTTTTGTTTTTTGTCTCTCAGCGAACCCAACCTGTTGGTCCGAGCCTGCAACCAGCTGGGCCATTTCCTGCAGCACAGGGAGACCAACCTCCGTTACCTGGCCTTGGAGAGCATGTGTACGCTGGCCAGCTCCGAGTTCTCCCACGAGGCTGTGAAGACGCACATAGAGACTGTCATCAACGCCCTGAAGGTGAGCTTCTGGACCACATGATGGGTCTGACCAAAGGCGACGTCAAGATGCGGCCAGGGTGGATTTCCCCCTGCTGTTAAAAAAAAAACTGAAGGGAGAAACACAAATCTGATGTCTTGCGCATGCGTATTGACTATGGGTATGCTGGTCTGACGGGGTATGCTCACCCGACAGAAGACCTCCTTAGGATCCAAAGTTAAAGTCTTTGCTTCTTGTTTTCTTTATGCAGACTGAGAGAGACGTGAGCGTCCGCCAGCGGGCCGTTGACCTGCTCTACGCCATGTGTGACCGCAGCAACTCCAAGCAGATCGTAGCAGAGATGCTGAGCTATTTGGAGACGGCAGACTACTCCATCAGAGAGGAGATCGTAGGCCATTGAAAACTTACCCGTTCAGCATTAAGTCTCTGAGAGGAAGATCCTCTCCTCAGCCGCTGAACTGTCACCCACAGGTGCTGAAGGTGGCGATCCTGGCAGAGAAATATGCGGTGGACTACACCTGGTACGTAGACACCATTCTCAACCTGATCCGCATCGCTGGCGACTATGTGAGTGAAGAGGTGTGGTACCGTGTGATCCAGATCGTCATTAACCAGGACGACGTCCAAGGCTATGCTGCAAAGACTGTTTTTGAGGTGGGTACCAAAATATTTCCCCGCATCGTATTAATAATGATACAGAGTATCTAATGTACTTAATTTGTGTTCAATACCTTTCAAGATGAGATAAATATAGAATAGGGAAATAAAAAATGTTGAGCTTATATCCAGAAAAGAACAGAGAAATTACAAAAAACAGCTTTTTTCGATCAGTTGGGTTAAATTGAGCTTCCTTGACAGTGTTGTGTCTAAGTCACCAATTTAGTGCTACTTGGTCCCAATGGAATTTCCTATTGGGAACCTACTAGCACTAAGTTGCTAACTGGTTAGCAAGATGCTTCCAACAAACCGCCCACAATCAAACTTGCTTGCAAACCTTCCGCCACAACAATCCCGCTCCCTTGATAAATGACCATTCGCATTCACTTTATTCACTCGTGTAAAGTAAAACACCAGTTGGGGAGAATCTGGAACTGCAGCGTTTGGAACAGCCGCTTCCCTACGACTTTAATGCTTAGGAAAATGAGACTTAAATGATCCCTCATTTATTACAGGCCACAGATATTTACTATCAGTTTGCTTTTACTGCTAAAAACTTTTCCTTTTATGACCAGTATTGTGTTTATAAAACTGTTAGCTGTTGACAAAGATAACGTTTGGTTATCAATAAAAAATCTTCTCTTGAAGACAACTATTAGCCTGAATATGCTTTGCTAGTGTTCATAGAGACAAGTAGAAAGAAAAAAAACTGTCTCAAGAGGTGGGATTTATGGAAAAGTAGCCAATCAAAGTTGATGTTTTCAGATTGTTTTCACCTTCAAATTGACAAAAGTTGACATGAGCACAGAGAAGGGTCCAAATGCGAGTTGGAGAGAAAAGCATAGCAAACAAGAAGTGCAGAGGAGCATGAAGTCATTGTTGACATATTGGGCCCTGGTTATATTGAAAATGTGAGATATAATATTGAGATATGTGATGTGCACAGAGAGTAGTTAACGTGTGTCTGTTTTAAAACGGCTCATATTACTTTCTCTTTCATGGTCCTTTTCAATCTTCAGCATGTTTGATGATACAATTAAAGGTAATATTTGTAGTTATAGCTTTCCTGTTTATTACATATTTTACCCTTATACAAGTAGACACACAACCACACACGAGATATTTTTATTAACATCCGCTCACTACAAAGAAATATTGTACAGTAATTTAAAAACCAAGTAAACAAAGAAAAACAACAAAGTTTTTATCCCATTTTTTAACGATGCAAACTGAAATATCTTGGACTTTAAAGGAAAAATCCGGTCAGCAGGGAATGATCAATGGATCATTATCTATACCTAAAACTGCGGTGATTTAATTAATTTAGTGTTAATCAGTTAAAAAATTAAAACAATAATTGCAGTCGCAATCAATTTTATTCAATTCAGTGTATTTCTATAGCGCCAATTCACAACATATCATCTCAAGACACTTTACAGTTCAACCAGATCATCCAGTGAAATTGATTCAAAGTTTTCTATCTAAGGAAAACCAGTTGATTGCATCGACTCGTTGACTTGAAGGCAATCACTCACACTAAGCATGCTTGTAGCGACAGTGGAGAGGAAAAACTCCCTTTGAACAGGAAGAAAC
>NW_015151553.1:30057-33555 GCF_000732505.1 Cyprinodon variegatus | reverse complement strand
CGGACACACTTTATTGCAACTTCGGGTAAAAGTGAAAAAAAAAAAATTCTCACCTTTCCGATTCCTGATCCTCCACG
The DNA here is from genome assembly GCF_000732505.1 of Cyprinodon variegatus. Taxonomy (NCBI): domain Eukaryota; kingdom Metazoa; phylum Chordata; class Actinopteri; order Cyprinodontiformes; family Cyprinodontidae; genus Cyprinodon; species Cyprinodon variegatus. The sequence goes on along the minus strand of NW_015151553.1, from coordinate 33,478 downwards.
GATGGGTTTGGCGTTGGATTGCCAACATGAAGAGGGAGGATTTGCCATCGAACTTCTGGCCAGAGAAAAAACACGTAATATGTAGCCAACATTTGGAAGAAGAATGTTTTCAAGATGACTTGGATAATAGTGACACACACTAGATACAGCACTGGGACTTGATCAACGGCCGATACCACACTATGACGTCACAAACCAGTAGGTAGCAGTAGTGTTCTTTGACAAACATGGATGCCTCCAGTAAAGCACATTTAAATGAAAATTACTCTTAATTAAAACACTTATCATTTATTGAACAGTATGAAATAATTTCATATTTAAAGTACTTTCAGAAGTTTGAATTCTGAATATGACCGCACTTTTCCTTTAAAATAAATTGGATATTCATCAAACTAAACATCTAAGACATGTTATAACCACAAGGCTTCAAACTTAAACTTAAATTAAGAATACTTAAATACATTCCAAAATCTGGATCTCTCACAGGGAACAAATGAATTAGGCTTTTTATCTGACAATAACATACTGAGTATTTTGAAAAATCTAAGCCTCTTTTCCCTTATCTATTTTCATATCAATCCTCAGTGATCAGCAGATTTTTTCAGCTTTTTACCTCCTATCTGTCCTTTCAGTGTTTCTCCTGAAACACTAGTTTCATCTTATTGACCATCATAATCTAGGCCTCTATTGGTAGCTGTTGAGCTCAGTGTTTTGCTTGTTGGGGACACTGTTTCTGTTGTGCATCTTTTCTTTCCTCACAGTAAATGTTGTTCCCTTCCATGTTGATACCCTGTAGGCCCTCCAGGCTCCAGCCTGTCATGAGAATCTGGTGAAGGTGGGAGGTTACATTCTTGGGGAGTTTGGAAACTTGATTGCTGGTGACCCACGGTCCAGGTACTGACTGCATCAGTGGATATTTTAGCACCTTATCTTTTAACCTTTAAAAAATTTTAACATTTATAAAAATAAAAAAAAACCCTGTGTGCAAACATACAGACTTTTTAAAACCTTTTTTTCATTTAATGTGAGCAATGTTGTAATAATTGCATGTTAATTAGCCTTTAAATCAATTTTTAACAATGCAGTTTTATGCAACAGACTTGTTTTTCAAGGTTTAATTTTCTATCATATCTTTATTTCCAGCCCTCTGGTCCAGTTCAATCTTCTTCATTCCAAGTTCCACTTGTGTTCGGTACCAACTCGGGCTCTGCTGCTCTCAGCTTACATCAAGTTCATCAACTTGTTCCCGGAGGTTAAAGGCACGATCCAGGATGTCCTCCGTTCAGACAGCCAGCTCCGCAACGCTGATGTGGAGCTACAGCAGCGAGCTGTGGAATACCTCCGGCTCAGCTGCATCGCCAGCACAGACATACTGGTTAGTAAAAACTCTGCAAAAAGAGCTTCAGTCTGATGCAAATACTGTAAAAAAAAAATGTAAATACTGAAGATGGGTTTTCTCCTCGTTCAGTTAAATTCAGTTTATTTCTATAGCGCCAATTCACAACATGTAATCTCAAGGAACTTTACAGTTCATCAGATCATCAAGTCAAATTGATTTAAAGTTTTCTATCTAAGGCAAACCAGTTGATTACATCGATTCATTGACTTGAAGGCAATCCCTCACGCCAAACATGCTTGTAGTGACAGTAGAGAGGAAAAACTCCCTTTTAATGAGGAAAAAAACCCCCAGCAAAACCAGGCTGAGTGTGAGCGGCCATCTGCTGAAGCCGACTGGGATTCAAGGAGACAGAAGAAGACATAGAAAAACAAGAAGAGATAGAAAAAAGGTAACTGTCAACCAGCTCCACAGCCAGGCAGACGAGCTCCGGGCCAGCTCCCAGGTAAGAGGACGAAGAGAGCACATCCAGCCAGTCACAGTCAGAGAAACAGGACTACACTGTAAAATAGCCCGAGCTCAAACATCTTTAAACAAGGGTGTTTATAGCAGCAGCATAGCAGGAACTGGCCAGATGAAGCTACTGTGAGAAAAAGCAATTCTGCAGAGTGCGAGAATTATATGATAAAAAAGGGTCTTTATACAGCAGCATAACTATAGAGATGGGTATAGTTGCTGTACATCCTAGTTATACATTAATGGTAGACTTTTTACATTTTTAAACAGGGCGCGTTTATTAAAACCCTACTTGCTAAGCTGGTAGCAACATAGTTTGGCAAATTACATTCCATTATTTTAGCAACTATGATTAAGGGAAAGCACTTCAGCTAATACCACCTCATTGAAAGGCCGTAGACACTATGATTATAGAGTCATCATTGTTGTTTATAAAACCTTGCCATTAAATTCTAATTGTGGTCTCAGCCTTGATAACATGAGGTTAGCTAACTTTAGCTGAGAGGCACAACTGTGCTACAGAATTAAGTCATATTAAAAAGGAAATACTGCCATTTCAACATGTTCTAGAATCCAAAATTGTAGCCACGTTAATAACATTTGTAAGAAGCCAAACCATTTTTAAATTTGTCTTTATTTCAGTGAATTAAGTAGATTTGTGTTTGTACCAATCGTTCACCTTCACTCTCCTAGGAAAGAAACTGCCTTTAGTAAGATGGCTGCCGGCGATGCCATCAGTTAAGCCACCATAAGAGTTCCATCAATCATGTAGATGTCTATGGTTAGGTCTGCCTCAAACTTTTTGTGCCCGTTATACATGAGACATGTGATGAAATAAACAAATGAGATTGGCTGAGGATCTACTCTTTATTTTGTTAGCTAGAGCTAACAACATTAGTTAACTCATAGTTCTGATATATCTGGGGAAAAAGTTTTGATCCTGATGCTAATAGCTAACAGCCTCACTTAGAAACTGGAACTCTTTGTATCATAGCTCTCCACCTGGATTAGCATCTCCTAGCAACAGCAGCAGAACAAATACCAGCTTTCCTCAGTCAACTCTCCCCTCCTCCTCCTCTTAATGGCGTCTTGTGATTTCCACATTCTCACCAAATTCAGCTCACACTGATTCATAGTGAAAAGGTTGAACATTACTAATGGCTATTTTTATCTGGACGGGGCTGGCGCTACAGGAAGAATGAACAAAATTACGACCTCTGTGTGACAATATTTTATTTACATTTATTAAAAAATAAACATCTTACAGTATTTTTACCTTGTTATTTTTAACATTGAAAATACATATTTTGGATCAATTTAAAGCCTTTTTATCACCTACTCTTTATATTAGGTACATCCATTCCTCTGTTACCAGGTAAAGCGTTAAAAGTGACGACCCTGTAATTTACTGGGACCAATTTGTTTGTGTGAAAGCCGATAATTTTTGTTTACAGTAAAGAACCCAGTTAAAGGGATAGTTCGGTATTTTTGACATGAATCTGTATGGCATCCCCATCACCAGTGTCATGCAATCACACTGGCTTACGCCTGGCAGCATCCTGTGAGCAG
>NW_015151553.1:20129-27515 GCF_000732505.1 Cyprinodon variegatus | reverse complement strand
TCATCCATAACGTTATGGAACACATTAATTAACTGAAAAATGTTGCATAGTGTCCCTTTAACAATTCTCTTATCGATTCCAGGCAGCACCAGAGCCAAGGGCTCAGGGAAGCATGACTTAGGTCACGTTTTCTACGAGTTACGCACACAGCATTCAGCAAGCGGGCGAAAGTCTAGAAAAGCAAAACAAAAAAAAATGGCGTCCCATTGGGTAAAGCAATCAAAACTTTGGCTTCATTTTAAGGAAAAAAAAGATGATAACAAGGTGATTTGGAATCACCGCAAAGTTGCAATTACATCCACATCCAACATGTAGAAACACCTGCGCACACAACATGGCATACTTTTTAACAAATGCCGTGTTTTTGATGCTTCCGACCAGCATGGAAGGCAACTCTGGTGGTAAGTAGCTAGTTTTATATCACTGGCTGTGCTTAATGCGGTTTCTAGTTAATCATATGCTATTTCTGGAAATAAACCAATCTCCTACCTCTCTTTGGGGTTATTAAGGAAGTGTGCCTTTCTCATTAATCCAGCCCTTCATGCTTGGATGTTTAATTAGAACTACTGCTAGCTGGAATTCTTACATGATTCCAGCTGTTGTAATGGATGTAACGAAACGTGCTACGAAGTTACTCTGCAGTTCAGGGAGCGAGAGAGAAAGGTGATGCTCTTTTATTTAAATCAGGGGGAGATGAGTTCATTTTACAGTAATGCTTTTTCATTAAACGGATGCCTTCTCCATTACATTTAGATGACTGTGATGAGAATTAATAAGAGAATCGATAAGGAATCGAATCGTAAAAATCGTATCAATTTCCAACCCTACTTATTCTAGATGCCCTCCTGAGCATCACTGGACTCCTTGATTTCCACCATTATCTTGTTTTCTCTATGCTTCTCAGTCTGTAGTTCTTCTCCTGTTTTTGCTTTCTGTCCATCAGACGTCTAATTTCCTGCTGGAAGACCTCATTTGCATCTTCCTGCATGCATGAGAAACAACTTTAGAGAGGAGATATGGAGGAGAGGGACCAAGTTCTTTACATGATTGAAAACAACCTTTACAGAGATATAGAAGGTTGGCTTTAAGGCTGGCGCCTTAAGGGTGACCCCTGAACCCTGGATGCAAGGGTTCCAGCGCTTTGCAACATGTCATGCCTTTAGAACTTTGTTCCAGTTTCTCACAATAAAACCATAAACCTTTGTAGCCTAATTAGCAAGTAGTTTATAGGTAACAATAGGTTCAATAACGAGCATAAATCAATATCAATATCTGCAACAAGCTCACTGCGACACACTGCTGCTGGGACGATAACCAGCCCTTAAGAATGCAGGCGATTTACCCAATCTGTGCAAAACTGTGATCTGATGATGTTCCTCCTGCAGAGTCCCAGCCTCGGCTTTAACGACGCACTGAATCTAAACTCCACCCCTTCATCAGGAGCCAGTCTGCTGGTGGACGTCTTCACTGACCTCTCTAATCCTGCTCCCACTGAGGGGTCAGATGAGCATTTTACCAGGTAAGGCTGTGATGATGATGAAAGCATGGGTGGGCTGTTAGGAGCGGAGACTGACGTATTCAACCAGGAAAGGTTCAGCTGGTAAATTTAACGGTCGCTAACAGCGTGCGAGGAGCTGGGGATCCACAGGAAGAAATTGGATAATTTACTGTCCACCTATAACACCCTAACTATTTTTATAAGTATTTGTTAATCGTTAATTAATGGCTGCAAGAATCCTAGTCCAGTTATCCTAGTCTGTTCAATTCAGTTCAGTTTATTTCTATAGCGCCAATTGACAACAGATGTCATCTCAAGGCACTTTACAGTTATAAACAGTTATAAACATTAACTGTTAACTTTGACATTGCAGGTTTGTGTGTAAAAACAACGGTGTCATCTATGAGAACCAGCTTCTGCAGATTGGACTGAAGTCTGAGTACCGTCAGAACCTCGGTGAGCCTCTGCAAGTATGACTTATATACAGTTATGTTATATTTTTTAGGATGAATATTTTTAAACCTGTTTAAAATCTGAGTCGGTATAAAGATTGGAATATGGTTGGATGGGATAAGGAGGTGGTTTACTTCCTGTCTTCCTGCAGGTCGTATTTATGTTTTCTATGGCAACAAGACGTCCACACAGTTCCTAAGCTTCTCCACGTCGGTGACCAGTAATGACCTCCTCAGCACTCATATCCTCTCATCTGCCTCACAGCTTCTTCCCTGCCTGGGAAGACCATACAAGCTTATGCAGATATGTAATAAATAAGCTTCCTGTCCACCTCTTTGATTACTGCTCGCTCTCTCTCTGACGACGGTTCATTAATCGTCTGCAGTGTCGGCATTTGTTTCCATTCAGTTTCAGTTTTTTAAATGTTTTCCCCTTTGATTGTAATTCCAGGCTTCTCCACAGCCCATTCTTTCAGTGTTTAGCTGTTGCAGTCTTTAAATCAGCGAAATGACACCGATGTGGATCATATTAACCTGCTTGCTGCCCCCTGTGTTTTTAGAGAACACAGCAGCAGCATTTAGCATAAACGGCTGCAGGGTTCATTCAGGCTCACGCACCGTCTGTGAAGGCCTGAGCTGCATACTGAAGCGTGAATATAATTCGGTGATTCTATTGTTCGACCCATCAAAGTAGAGATGCATCTTGAAGTTGCAGGACTCGCGCTGAGGTAGTGTAGATATGAGCTGTTCAAAACGAAAAAAGAACAGAAGAAAAAGGCAAAGTTAGACAAAATGCTAAAAGGAAAGAGATAAAGGGGGTGGAGCAAAGAAGAAGAACAAAGATCACGATTATTTGGACGCATTCGCAGAGTCTGAAGCTGTTTTTTTTTTTCCCGTCCTCCCAATTAATGATGCCTTCCTCGTCCAGTTTTAAGCCTTGAACACAAAGGTTTTTAATCTCCGATCCGATTTTTTTCCATGTCAGGTTGACTACATATAGAGGCTCTGACTAGGCAGGGTGAGCAGATCTGTGCAGATTCTTTTCACTTTTGTCTCTGTTTTATACACAAATAGAAAAAAAATCCCCGCATTTGACTGATTATGAAAAGTTATTAAAAAGAAATAAACGATAATCAATAAAAACCCCACAGTGTAGCTATACAGCCAAGCCCCACTTAAAGCTACAGTGTGTAATAATTACAGGGATATACAGTCAGAAATGTAATATATTATACATAACTATGTTATTTATCATCATCTACGAGCTCAGCCTCTTAACCTTAATATTTGGGTTGCCTTAGAATTCGTTATTTATAATTACATAGGAGCGGGTCTCGCAGCCATGGAGGCAGACATCTTTGCGCTACAGCAGCGCAGAGCCAACAAACTAGCGATTGCGAGATCGCCCATTACAATAACATGCTGCGTGATGATGCTGTTACTCTCCAGTATACTTATTCAGCAACGTCCCTGACGTTTCACAGGTAATGATTCAGTAATTTTCTGTAAAATAATTTTCTGGATATATACCTCGGTTACTTCTCTCCGGCTCCTTTGGAGATCTTCAAGCCTTTCCTCCTCTGCTCTAGTCACCCCGCTGGCACCTCTCCCTGGCTGCACGCCCACCCCGGCCTCTCTGCCCTCTTCCTCGCCCTCTTCCTCTCCCTTTTCCTCGCCTTGTAACCCCCGTGCCACAAACAAGACTTGGACTCTGTAAACGGGGAATATATATTCTTCCAGCGAACACAATCTCGCTGTTAAACTAATGACTACAATTGTTTATATCACCATGTAAAGCAGCTCACCAAAACGTCACAACGATGTAGAAAAAATAACGGGTATATTTATTATCTTAAGTCTACATGAAATCTATACCCTACACAGACTAATGAAATACTATCTGTAAAATTATCTATGTAAACAAACCTCATCACTTGAGAAGGTAGGTGATGCGGACGTCGTGGAAGACATTTTGTCCCGTAACGCTCGCCGTACTGTTGGGGGGGAGAAGCGGTGGGGGGGAGGTGTTCATGTTGCTGCGGTCTGCAGTCTGGACGTTAGATGTCGCTGGAAATTACACACTGTAGCTTTAACGAGTCTGTGTAGCATCTCAAAAATAATTGACGGATTAATTGATTTGAAAAATAATCGTTAGCTGCAGTTTTATTGATTGTTTTTGCAAGAGACTCCATGTGACTTTAAAATTGACTGTTTCCCCCGTGCGAATAACAGTTTTTATTTCGTATTTTCCCCCAAAGCGGATGCGTTTTACTTTGTAATCCGTCTCTCTTCCAGTCAGACCCATGAATTGCTGCTGAATTGCTGCGTAGTCCGACTAAAATAGACCTGGGCTCTGTCTCAGTCTGACCTAAGGAAAGCTCTCTCGCAGAAAATCGTGTCGGTTGTGATCGTCCCCGTTGACTTTCAATGAGCGCTAAACGCTACGACCTCGTCAGACACAATTTCCTGTTGAATCGGATGCAAAATCGTATTCGGTGTATTATGGTCTGTACTCATTTCAGCAAATCTCCTAACAGATTAATCACCGCTCTGCTCTTTAACCAAAAACTGATTAGTTTGGGTTAAACCTGGAAGGAGAAAGATATCAGTTCATTTATTCACAGTTCAGTATCAATTGACTTTAAGGTTTATTTAGTGTTTTCATGTTTTTCTTTTCTCCATAATAATCATTAATTGCTCACAAATATTAATAAATGCGCTGGTACACCACGGCCACTCATGTTCATCAGAAGATCAATAGATATCTAAACCACATCAACGATATTTAATAACAAAATCAATCAGTCAGTTGCGAGGATCCTGGCAATCCCAGCTCCAGTTCAATCCAGATGGATGGATGGGATGGAGAGGAATGCAGCGGGTCTCTGTGTGACAGTGGGTAGAATCCTTGACCAGCAGCTCCACAGCTGAACGTTCAGGTGAAGCCTGTGGATCCGCTCATCGAGGCCGGAGCTCAGCTCCAGCAGATCCTGAACATTGAGTGTGTGTCGGATTTCTCAGAGGCTCCTGTGCTCAACATTCAGTTCAGGTTAGTGATAAAGTTCATCTGGGATTTTTTTAACGCTTGGTTTTCCTGTCTATCACCTACGTGCAAAACATCTGGAGTTTTGTGAATTTAATGTTGCAATGAAAGAATTTTTTATTTTATTTTTTGTCAACAGAAATTTAAAAAAAAAGAAAAGGGAATCCAGAAATAAAACCTGGAAACTCAGGGTTTCCGTGGGTCATTAAAAATCATTAAAAGTCATTCAATGTTTTTTTTGTTTAAAACGGAGGCCTTAATTGGCATTAAAATTCTTTCAATGTGATTATCTCTGCATTTATAGGACCAGACTAGAGAGTTGTTTTTTGTTCTATTCTGAAAATAAAGTTGCAACATTATGAGAATATAGTCGTAAAATTACGAGAAACAAGTTGTATTTTATGAACACGCTTGCAAGAAGCACTTTCTTCCCTAAAATGATGAATGCCGAGCATCATGTGAAGTTATACTTTGGCATCGGTTTAACAAATAAGAAAATCAAATTTGGCATAATGTCAAAGTGAACTCAGGTTGTTGATTGGTGGAGCTGGTCGGCCATAATATGCTGGGCGGAGCTCAATTCTTCTTTCTGAAACGGGTTGTATGATGACTTCATTCTCGTAATATTACGACTTTTTTGTCGTAATGTTATGACTTTTTTCTCGTAATGTTAAGACTTTGCTCTCAAGATAAAAAATAAAATGAAAATCTCTAACCTGGCCCAAATACTCCGTCATAGCATTTAAAATGCTTTATTTAAAAAAGAAAAAAAAAGTTTATAAAAACAATTTCGTCAGATATACGTAATATACGCGATATATTGGTTCGGAACTGCTTCCGGTTGATCGTAAAGCCATATGCCTGGAAAAGAACCTGAGGTGGAGAAAAAGCTGGAGAATGGGGGGAAAAAAGCAAATAATAAAAAAAAAAAACTGGCTGGAAAACAAGGAAATGGAGATATGGCTGCAACCTGTCGACGGTAAAGATGGCGAAACATTTTGCCCTGTTTATTTGAGAGTCATGGGTACTTGTTGAAATTAATTAGTATTGTTAAAATGATTTCTAACAGCATTAAAGACATTAAATTAGAGTTAATCTTTCCTGTATAAAGCCCGTCTTAATTAAAAAAAAGTTTCTGAGAGTAACTTTGATGTTTTCTCAAATTTTGCGTTTTTAGAACAATTTTAAATCTTACTTTATCAAATTACTTCATGGTTTTTGTAATGTTATTTCCCCCCCCTATTTTTGTTTTATGAGATTTTTACGAATTGCATTATTTCAAATTGGGTTTTCCAGATCACATTCTCTGCACCTCTGGAGGCGGGGCTTCCTGTGGACTGGGGGCCAAAGACACATTTCTATTGGTCTGCTGGATGTTGTCAACAACAGTTTTACTGCTGTGTTTGTTTTGGGGTTTGAAAAGAAGAGAATGTGACTGAATAACGCAGCTTGAATAGAATTCAAATAGAAAAAAAAATTGAATATGAGGAAAAATAGAAATCAGGGAAAAAAAAATTTTCACATTAAATCTAAAAAAAAAAATAAAATAAAAAAAGTATTTCTACAAAACTTTTTGTTTATATGTTTTTCAAAGTTTTATTTCTGGATTGTTTTTTATCATTCATAAAACATATTTTTTTCCTGCAACAATAATGTCATAAAATTCCCTCCCTAAACTGTCTGCTTTATGTGCAAGAACAGATACGGCGGAACATTGCAGAACATCACAGTCAAACTGCCTGTGATGCTAAATAAGTTTTTCCAGCCCACTGAGATGACGTCCCAGGACTTCTTCCAACGTTGGAAGCAGCTCGGAGCGTAAGCCTGAATCCTCCAATCCTTCACAGAATAAATCAAACCGTTTTAGGTTCCAGGTGTTGCTTTACTACCAAAGCGTATTGCATTCACCAAAGAAAAAACTAATCACACAGCTTATCTCATAATTACTAGATCAGTATCTGATAATTATGATAAAATATATCATAATAACGAGATCTTCTCTATATATTTGGTCATGATTAGTTGAGCCAGTAATGAAGCATCTCTCAGAAAACTGGTCTTCATGATTACTACTTAAAAATATCTGCATGTGTTCCTCTGAACAGTTCTCTGTACCGAGGTCTGACCTGATAAGTGTTGAACTTCTTGCTCATCAATAAAGTACACAGCTCTAACCCGGGGATTACTCCTTGTGGTGTAAGCATGCAGCCTTATGACCGTACGCCAAAATCCATCAACAGCTCCATTAAAACAGATTCCGTATGGTTTTAGTTTTTCATATGAATCGACATGAAGCTAGGACCTGGTCGTTTTAAATGATTCTGAAGCCTCAGCTGTATTCTTTGAGGATCTAGATCAGGGGTCACCAATATTTATCCATATTTATTTTTGAT
>NW_015151553.1:13940-19859 GCF_000732505.1 Cyprinodon variegatus | reverse complement strand
AGCAGCAGCAGCAGCCCAGACTGACAGCAAGTGAAATTAGACACTGTCATCAGACAACATGCGGTAATTTATAAATGTTTTAAATCAGGTTGGGTCCTGATTAGCCAACAGGTGGGTCTGGATCCGGACCTCAGTCCGCTATTCCATGACCTCTGATGTAGGATTTTGAGAAGGCCTCAGTGGATAGTTCTTTGGGACGCCACCAAGCCAGCTGGGATGCATTTCAGATGCATCCATTTATAACCATTAAGCATCCTGTGCTGGTTTAATTGCTCCTGCAGGAACAGTGTGACTGCCAGTAAGTCAGAGTAGAGTGGGCTTTTTCACCTAAACAATACTAAGGATTTGCTGCGCAATGCTGAAAAACTAAAACTAATTCCATCCACATTATTTCCCATTGTCGCATACCTAAATGGAAATAAAAACATATTAAATTTGATAACCCACTCATTGTTTAGGTTTCATGTAGCGTAGCTCAGCAATGCAATGACTGTCCTTCCTGATCTCCTAAATGTGATATATTATCTCTAAATTATGAGAACAGAAGCTCTTAATTATGAGAAAAGCTGTCCGATTAATTTTTCTTTGGTGAATGCAATACGCTTCTGTACTTTACCTCATAAGGTTTGTGTTTTAAAAGTAGAAGTAATTGAAAACCTTTCTTTGAAAGTTAATGTTTTCTTTTTTGTTGTGTTTTTTGTGCTCAGCCCTCAACAAGAGGTGCAGAAAATCTTCAAAGCCAAAAACCAGATGGACACAGACGTTGCCAAAGCCAAGGTAAACAGGGAGACATTCAGTGTTAAATACTGCTGTTAAGATTAAACCCAAAAAAAAGAGGAAATGAGCACAAAACAGTCCAGTGTCTAGTTGTAGCACAGAGTGGTTTTATGGATACGGCAGAGCAAACATTTCACTTCTATCATTAATTTGCTCTACATCTATGTGTAAATCTATGTAAATGTTTTCATTTTTAAATTGAAAGTAATGTTCAATCATTTGATTCATCATTTTAAATATCCTAACTGGACATTTAAATATCAAATGGTGCATTTTCAATTTATTTATATCATTAATATTTTAATTATATAATAAATAAACTTGCATCTACTTATTTTAAGGTACATTTATTTGTTTTATAGGACATTTATATTAATGTATTTATTACAATTCTGCTCTTTCATGGATAAGATTACAAGGATGGTAAAAACCACCTGGCAACCCCCACTTTTATTTTATATGTAAAATATAAATAATAAAGTAATAGGTGATGAAGGAAAAGAAATCCTTAATTATGTTACTGATCATAATAAAACATACACTGGAAAAACAATCTGGAAATAAGTACAAATTTCTTAAATCAATTGTATTTACCCTTAATTTTTGTAAGTAAATGAGATGTTTGCAAATTGAAATGTATTTTTACTCTTAAAATAAGATAATTGGATAAAATGTGCTTGTAATAAGACAATGCAATAGTTTTTTTTTTCATTTTAAATGTAAATTGTCTTGTTCCTTTGGCAAAGTGTCTCACTTACCTCCTCCATTCAAGACAAAATGCACTTATTTTAAGAAAAAATTACTTATTTAGAGTTCAATGTTTTGCAGTGTAGCTGTACTAAAGAAGAGTGGAATAAATCATCATAATAAAGTAATAAATGTGCATCTCCTTTAAAACCCATTGAATCTTCAGGGTATATACACTTAATTTAAGATTTTTATTTTACTATTTCTAGATAATTTTTCCAGTGTGGGTAATTGGAAGCAAAAAGCAATCTCAGCCTAAATGAATCAGCAGCAGCTACTGGGGACAGGATCTTTCTGATGAAGGTTTCTCTTCCTTCTCTTTCCTCCCTTCAGCTGTTGGGCTTCGGCGTGGCTCTGCTGGATGGCGTGGATCCCAATCCTGCTAACTTCGTCGGGGCTGGAATCATCCACACTAAGACCACTCAGGTGGGCTGCCTGCTCAGGCTGGAGCCCAACACACAAGCACAGGTAAAACTCTCTCCTCCCGCCACAGAGATCAATGTTTGAAACAAGGACACAGAGCTGGAGTGGAAGTCCCATATATTTATGTTTTTTAATTGAAAATGGAATGAGTATTTTTAGTCTTAAAATAAGATAATTAGATAACATGCACTTGAAATAAGACAATGCAATCTGTTTTCTAATTTTAAATGTAAATTGTCTTCTTTAAAAAAAAAAACTTTTTGCAGTGTGAGCATTTCGGATGATGTCACACTAGAAAAACAATCTAGAAATAATGTACAAATTTTGCAAATGAAGTGTATTTACCCTTAATTTGAGTAGATAAATGAAATGCTCTGCCAATGAAATTAACAGTTTTCCTCTTGAAATAAGATAATTAGATCAAATGCACTTAAAATACAATTATGTTTTCCTATTTTAAGTGTAAATTGTCTTGTTCCATTGGCAAAATGTCTCTTTACCTCCTTAATCCAAGAACAAATGAACTTATTTTAAGAAAAAATGACTTATCTAGATTTAGATTTCTTTCCAGTGCAGTTTAATAAAGTAAATGCAAAAGGCATCAAAAAAATAAGAAAAAGTCATAAAACATTTTTTAAAGGTGTGTAAAAGCGTTGTTTAGTGATTTATGAATAGAAATAAGTAATTTTAGTTCCATAATTAAATTATTTATGGAAACCCGGATGTATATCAGGATGCTGATGGTACGATGGATCGTGCTTCCGGGGCGGATCAGCTAGTGACACGAGGCGCTCTGCCTCTGTAATATTCATCCGTTTGTTTTTAAGCTGTTCCCTTTAGTCGCTCTGTCTGATAAAATCCAACTGAAATGCATGGATCAGACGTCTGTCTCCATCAGAGATGCTGTAACTGGTCTCTCCGTGTGTTTCTTTTCCAGATGTACCGCCTCACCCTGCGGACCAGTAAGGAGTCTGTATCTCAGCGGCTGTGTGAGCTGCTCTCAGAACAGTTTTAGACCCACATGGATTCTTTTACACTTTTCTTACTTCACATCAGAAATGTCATATTGTACAGTGAACGTGTTGTTTTACTTGCTTCTTATCTGAACTGATTAGTATTTTTTTTTATTTTTTTGCACAAAGCTCCATTGAAGCCTGACTGCTTTAAAGCTTCCAGTGTTTGTGTCCCACTGAGCCTCATCTTGCTGCTGCTTGGTGATGAGGAGGAGTTTCTGCTTCTGGAGATCCTCCATCTTTGTTCTGTGGCGTTAAACTCGGCTGTTACACGATCGCTCTGCACTCGGTGCCTTAAAGGAACGGATCACATCAGAAGCCAGAACAGTTCAACATGTTTTAAAACAGGAGGAACGTTTGTTCAGAGAAAATCCTCAGTTTTGTTTCCTGTTTGGGAATCTTTGGTGACCCAGAATATTTTCTAATTATTAAACTAAGACTCAGATGTTTGTAAAACGGCTTGAGATCAAACAAGATGGAGGCCTGTTTCTCTATGGGATCAATAATTATTTAAAAAATTCAGACTTTTTGAAGATGGGTTCTATTGGGAAGTTTTGAGCAGTCAGTATTTTGCCTGCAGGTTTCCGTAGTATTGACCAGAGGCAGGAAGTCCGCCGCCTTAACGGCTCCACTGAACCCCGACTGGTTCATCCACAAAGGCCGCCTGCACCCAGAGCTGATGGGAAAACACTAACAAAGAAAGGCTGCGTATTTATGCTATTGATGCATCGATTTCTGGCCGGTCTGAGCTTTAAAAAGCCTGATGGACCGGTTCGATATTGAACAATACAGGTTGGATACAATATTCCAATCTAATCTCACTGATCAACATCAGTACCTGTGGAGCAATCAAAACTTCTCTAATATCAACCAAAGTTTAGAGCAATGACAGGAGGATTTTCAGACTTGTCGAAATATCGATCTAATAAAGTTCAGGAAATCGAGGCTGATCGGCCGATTCAATCGGTGCTCTGATAATTTATATTTTTAGTTCTGTCTCCTGCTTCCAGCTGCTTGTTTCTGATCCCAAAGCTACCGAATCGCTGCCTTTTGCTTCTGAGAAAATGATACTAGCAAACATCTGGGAATATTTTTAGGTGATAAAAGTTAAAACAGATTAAAGCTCAGCTGCCTCACAGATCGGTACCGGACATGTAGGAATGTCTGACTTCCAGACGTCGTCTCTGCTCGCCGAGCTTTAATACCGACGTTATAAATGTGAACTTTGAGTGGTTTGATTGCTTTAGCCTGACTGAGCAGCATGCTGGTTGGTCGGAGCTCAAACTTCTGAACGGAGCCGATTCTGGGAGAAGAACCACTGATGAGGTGATGGTCATGGAAAGGTCTGGAAGTACGGACAGAAACCTGGACCGTCTGACTGAATCTGACATTAAATGAATCACTTTGAAAAGGAATTTCATTCAAAGGAGTCTGAATTTTCTGGATTTATAATTCATTTTTTAGACTATTTCATTTTAAAAACTACATTTAACTAAAAAAAAAAATCATTAGAAAACAGGTTTTAGTCAAATTCAGTTTCTGACGGTGCTGATTTCTGATCGTACTGTAAAAATGAACAACCGATCCATGTGAACCATTTATTTGTTTAAGCCAGTAATAAAAACAGAAACAAAAGATGAAATAAATAAACCTGGGAACTGATTAAGATTTAAAGGGAAAAATAATAAAATAGTTTTCAATCGTTTTCAGGATGACAAACATTTGCTCAAAGCCTAACGAGCTGAAAGGATCCTGTTAAGGAGTGAAAGTCATCAGAGGCGTTTTGTTCTTCCTTCATTAAAGGTGCCTTACTCCTCGCTTTATGTGCCTGAAAATAAAGGAAACAAATGTGCTGGAAATGAGACAGGAGCTGATGGTTGGATATGATGTCACTCTGAGGTTTTTTCAAAATAAAGTTTTGAAGAAAAAACTAAATAACTCCAAACGTGTTGAGTTTTACTGCCATCTAGTGGATGAAGGCTGGAGTGACAGGCTGCCTCCATCTGTGGATTAGACAGACTCATAGATTTAAGAAATAATGTTTTTATTCAGATTTCAGAGAGAAAATAAAGCATTTTTCTGTTTTTTCAGAATGAATAAGACTTCCTAATCACTGAGCAGCTTTAAGCACGTTTACTCTGTTTATTAGCAGGTTCTATTTATTCACTGGACTGCTGATTGCCCGTTGGTAATACGGGTTGGATTGAATCCACTGGCCGCCACATTGGTAGTCCCTATTAGACCGGTCACAACATAAACAATATGTGCTCTATAACATCTAACAACAATGATGTTCTCATTTTCAGGGGGACTTAAGACTTTTAAAGAAAGATAAATTCATCACTTGGATTACCGTAGCTTATGATAAAAATAAAATAAAATAGGCACATCTCATTGCATAGTCATTATGAAGTATATAAATCATGTAATATAACATATTATAAAAATCCATCACAACAAAATGAATGTGTTAATGGAGCATAGTAATACAGAAGTGCCAAAAGTGCTAAATTGATGATGTACCTGTAATAGACATGTAATGATGACATTGTGGTAATTACATTTTGTATCAGCATGTGTGGGTTCTCTCCAGGTACTCCGGCTTCCTCCCACAGTCCAAAAACATGACTGTTAGGTTAATTGGCTTCTCTAAATCCTCTTTAGGTGTGAGTGTGTGTGTGAATAGTTGTTTGTCCTGTTTGTCTCTGTGTTGCCCTGTGATGGACTGGAGACCTGTCCAGGTTGGACCCCGCCTCTCACCCATTGACTGCTGGAGATGGGCACCAGCACCCCTCCTGACCCTAACTGGGATAAGCGTGACAGAAAATGGATGGATGGATGAAAAATGGGAATTCCTCCTCTAATGAACAGAGAGACATTTCCTGTCTGCGTCTGCAACCTGGTCTGGATGAACGGGGAAACTTTTCCAAAGGATTTTCATGGATGAACTGATGAAGCA
>NW_015151553.1:11110-11643 GCF_000732505.1 Cyprinodon variegatus | reverse complement strand
ATGATGTCAGCTGTTTCTCCCTCCATCAGCTATGTGTTCACTGGTTCTAGAAATGAGCTCAATGCTGATCAATACTGGTTCATTTGACTGCAGTTTAACACAGAGGTCTGCATCAAGAGTAAAAAGAGACATTTTGGTTCCAGCTTTATGAAATAATTAATGAGACATCATTAACCCTTTGATTGTTCATTCTGTAGCACCTGCACTGATGCTGCTTCGTTATCTAAGGGCTGAACGGTCCACTCTGCCCACCCATTGCGTGGTTTGGGACGGCCCTTAAAGGAATAGTACACCCAAAACATGATTAGCCTTCATTTTCTACTCACCCCCATGCTGAACAACACTCTGGAGTACTTCAGCTGCATTTTCTAAACTCACAAACATTTCTCCTAGAATTTGAACATTTAAAAATGATTTTAAATGGTATTTTCTCTTAATTCTATTATTTTAAATATAGGAATCTTTGTTTGTTGCAGCTGTAGTTGATAAAGGAAGCTGTGGATCATTGTGGATCTGAATTTAATTAATTAAAT
>NW_015151553.1:8706-11100 GCF_000732505.1 Cyprinodon variegatus | reverse complement strand
CTGTAAAAATGAACAACCGATCCATGTGAATCATTTATTTGTTTAAGCCAGTTATAAGAACAGAAAAAAGATTAAATAAATAAACCTGAGAACTGATTAAGATTTAAAGGGAAAAAGAATAAAATTCTTTGTAATCGTTTTCAGGATGACAAACATTTGCTCAAAGCCTAACGAGCTGAAAGGATCCTGTTAACGAGTGAAAGTCATCAGAGGCGTTTTGTTCTTCCTTCATTAAAGGTGCCTTACTCCTCGCTTTATGTGCCTGAAAATAAAGGAAACAAATGTGCTGGAAATGAGACAGGAGCTGATGGTTGGATATGATGTCACTCTGAGGTTTTTTCCAAATAAATTTTGAAGAAAACAAAATAACTCCAAACATGTGTTTAGTTTAACTGCCATCTAGTGGATGAAGGCTGGAGTGACAGGCTGCCTCCATCTGTGGATTAATAACAGACTCATAGATTTTAGAAAAAAACATTTTATTCAGATTTCAGAGAGAAACTAAAACACGTTTCAGTTTATTTAGTAAAATAAGACACAATGCTTCCTAATGGCTGAGCAGCTTTCTGCATGTTTACTCTGCTTATTTATTAGCCAAAAGTCTTAAAGCTGGACGGCCTCCTTCCCATCACCCTAATGTTTAACATTCAGAATCAATTGAATTAAAAAAAACATGAGCCCCCCCCCCACCCCCACCCCATTGTTCCCAGTGTGTCGATCCTCCCCCATGAAGCTCAGTGCTCGTATCTGACTTCAGCTCCAAGATACCTCTTGACATAGCTGATGAGGGCGGCGATGACATGCCGCTCCAGCTTTGAATTCTCCGTAACCATCTTGCTGAGCTGGGCGGTGGAAATCCGTTCCAGGCTGCCCAGCACGTCTTCGATAACTGCATAGAGCTGCTTCCTCTGCTGCGAAGGAAGCTCCCTGAGGATCTGAGGCAGAGGCCTGAACTGACCGCTGGCCATCCAGCTGCCCAGCAGACCCCCCACCGCTCCACCTTAGAGACACAGAGGCTTGGTTACAGGTTTATGACGCAGGAAGAAAACCTACTGGACTGGGAATTCCTCCTCTAATGAAAAGAGAAACATTTCCTGTCTGCATCTCTAACCTGGTCTGGATGAACGGGGAAACTTTTCATGGATGAGCTGATGAGCAGCTTTAAACACCAGACTGGATCTAAGCTGCTGTTGGTTTATCAGAAGCAACCGGGAGAGAAGATGCATCAGCTGGATGATGTTAGCTCCCCCCCTATCAGCTAATATGTGTCATCTGGTTCTAGAAATGACCTCAATGCTGATGAATATTGATTCGTTTGGCTGCAGTTTAGTGCAGCGGTCTGTATCGACTGTTAAAATAGTCATTTTTGGCTCCTGTCTTATGAAAGCCATTTAGAGCCACTAATGTTACATAATGCTATTTATCACTATCTACTGCAGGAAACAATAATTTATAAAGATCCACAATTTTAGTAGTTTTTGGTTTTAATCAGAACAAAAATAAAACTTCAGACAGAAAAGAAAAAGTAATATTTTGTAAAGCACTGTTTAAAAAAGGGACATAGGTCTTAAAAATATATATAAATGGTATTAATGGAAATTTAAAGCCAATATTCAACCAGAAAAAGTAGAATATTCTACTAAAATACAGTGTGCTTAACTGTAAGCTGTAATATGAAAATGGCAGAAACAAGCTGAAATTTAAAGCAAAAACCGCTGAAATGGTATGAAATGGCAGAAAAAAATGTTTAATTACTTTCCGACATAGAGTGGAAGCCAACAGCAGAAACGTGGGAGATGTGGTTTGAATTAATAGCAAACAGAAAAGCTTGCCTGCCCAGAAAGAGAGCAGAATCAAGCCAAAGTTCACAACATAGGCTGAAATCTAATTAAGTAGCAGAAAACACAAAACAATCACAAGAAAACCTGAATCTTATCTTGTCAGAATAAAAGCATTAGTTTTAGAAAATTAATCCAAAAATAAGCTGAAGTTGGATGCAAAAACTTTGTTAAAGCGTTAGGAATGATAAGAAAGAAAACCTTAATGGCCTTCCTGCAAATAGAGGAAGCAGGGAGAAGCAAACGGTATGCATGGCTAATTATAACTTTAACTGTTAAGATTAGAAATAGAGTTGCAACGATATCGATACCAGTATCGGACAGGGCCCTGATCCAGCACTAAAATGGTAGCAGTGATTACCAAAAAATAGGGCACACATACCATTTTGAGAGACAAAAGTTAATTCAAAAATATTCATTTTTAATAAAGGTATTAAATATCTGGATCATTGAAGGTACAGAGTTTATCACATTTGCTAGATTAAATTTGCAATATGGCATTAACAAAAATAAATTCTTAGAATATGAGCAAATTAGAGCTATAACTAGAAATAAA
>NW_015151553.1:5233-7166 GCF_000732505.1 Cyprinodon variegatus | reverse complement strand
TCAGATATGTCTAAGAACTTTTAACATGACTAGAAACCCCAATTTACAATTAATACAATACAAAATAACCTCCACAGAGTGCACTATACAGGTCAAAGGTTATTCAAGATGGGTTTTGCGCAATCTAACATCTGTCCACAGTGCAAAGGCAATCATCTTGATAATTATATTCACACATTATGGCTATGCACGCCGGTTCAAAGGTTCTGGGTACAGGTATGTAAGGATCTATCACTGTGCCTGGGTTGTAAAATCTCACTTTCCCCTCCAGTTTGCTTGCTGGGTGACTTTGAGGGAAGCTCTATGGAAAAAAAATCAGTTTGCATGGCTTTTACTGCGTTATGTATCGCAAAGAAAACTATCCTTATGAATTGGAAAAGTAAGGATAAACTCAGCATCAATCAGTACAGAGATCTGTTGTTGGATCATATTAATCTTGAGACAGCATCTGCATCCCCATCTGACCGATTCTCTGGGCTCCTTTGATCGGCTTCATCACTTAGTGTAGTGGGGGGCTGTGGGGCGCGTCCAATCGGCGCCGGGGGTGGTTCGGGATTCCTTGGGTCCTGGAGGGCTCGGGGGGGCGCTCGGAGCGGGGTGCCTGGAGGGTCTAGCTCTGGGGTCTGTTGCCCCCATCGGGGCGGGGCCTGGTGTGCCTCGGGTGGGGTCCTGCGGCGGCCGCGTGCGGTGCTCTTGGGGGGTTCCGTGGTGGCAGACGTGGGCTACTGGCCTGGTAGCTGTGCTGCTGCTGCGTAGGTTCGGCGGTCTGGGATCCCTGGGGCGCGTTGCCCTCGGGTGGGGGCCCCGGTGGGGCTTCGGGTTCTGTGGGGAGTACTGCTCGGGATCAGGGCCGGTGTACGCCCGGCTGTCCGCCCCTGTCGCGGCCTCTGGTGTGCCTCGGGGCCTGTTGGGCTGGGGGGGGCATGGAAATTAACACCTATGGCAGATGATAAATTTGCACTCTGCTAGTGGGGGAAGGGGAAGGAGGGGGAGTGGGAATGATCTTGGCCTGGATGTCTTGTCGCTTGTGTGGTGAGTGGTTTGAATGTCGATGTAGGGGAGGGATCACATCTCCGGAGGGGGGGTGGGGGTTGGTGATGGGGTTGTCTCCTCCCCCTTATTTATTTATTTATTTAATTATTATTATAATTAATTTCATTTTATTTTTTTGTGGATGGACAGGATTGGGGGTGGGTGGTGGTGTCAGCCCTGTGCCGGTTGTGGCTGGTGGGTCCTGCTGCTGGTCCCTGGCCCCCCCTCTCCGGAGGGGCTTTTGGGGGAACGGGGGTGCCTATTGGAGTCAGGGGAGCTGGCTCCCTGGGAGTGCAGTAAGCACCCCAGTGCTTTGCTCCCCATCCCCGAAATCCTCCCTTTGCCTGCTCCATCACACTGCCACACATGTAGGTTTTTGGGGAGGGGGGCCATTACTGGAGGGCCCCACCTTCTGATGACGTCCCCAACCCCAATTTTATTTTATTTTGCATTTTAGACACTTCCATCTACAACATTTTCACAACACACATCTATGTAGGGCAATTTCTGGGGGGTGGGTGTCAAGGCCACCCGGGGGGGGGCTTATTTTATGGGCGTCACTGTTGGAGGCTGGAGAAGTGCCTCTCTTCTCCAGCAGAGTCCGCTGTGGATCCTCCTGAGCAGAGCCCTCTGCACAGCTGCTGCTCGTTACCATCATCAGGAGGACCCTCTACTTAAGCTGTCTTCAGACCTTGCCTCAATGCCGCAGTGTTGAGCCAGTTGGTTAGCACCTAAGCCCTAAACCTCTGAGAACTTTGCTTGCTCTGAGATCCTGACAGGATCCTAATCTTGTCTCTGTCTTTCCAGGAAAACCTGATCTTCCTTCGTGAAGCTCTGGAAGAGCTTAACCCACCGAGCCTGCCCTCAGAGCCAAACCTGAAGACTTTCTCGAGTTCCCATG
>NW_015151553.1:0-2954 GCF_000732505.1 Cyprinodon variegatus | reverse complement strand
CTAGAACCAGAATGAACTCATCACCCAAAGTACTTTTTAAATCCAGATATTTCTAAAAACCTTTTTACTCTAGATATACTAGTTATCAAAACAGTATTAACAACAAATGTATTAAGTTTTGTCTTTTTCTATGTGATGCTTTTAGATCTTTAAACACGTAGAGATTCTTCAAAATGTATATTTTTATGGTTAAGTTTAATTTTGGTAGAAGAGCCAATACATCATACGCACTCTAAAACAAATGCAGCATCAACCTAAATAAATCAATTAAAATAAATTGGTACAGTAACAAGTTAATCCAGTGGATCAAACTTCATTTATTTTGTTAGCAATTTGCAAAGTTGAATAAATCCGTTGGGCACATTTAATTCAATGACCAACTGAAGCAATTAATTTAAGTTGAAACTTCATTTTCTTTTTGAAGTGCAGATTTATCCACAACTCCAAGTTGGGCCGCGACTGTAACTTTGGAATGAAAGAAATAGAGGATCAGTGGTGAGGCGTGAGAACCATTACTCTTGGAGTTCTGACTAAGTTTAAGCCATTTAAGATAGATACTCATAAGGGCTTAGAATCATAAAATGAGCAGATGGTAGATACTTAACCCTATAATGCCAAATGTATCATATTTGATACATACGGTTTCTGAAATGTTTAGCATCTGACACCTTTTGCATAATTGAATGGTAAAAACTTTGCTGAAAATCCTATTGTACACAATCAGATATACATGATAACCCAGTGGGCAAAAGATGTCAATTAAACATCAATTTGACATCAAACACCGATATCAAATTGTTATCAAAATTTGGTCAAAAAACGTAAATCAAATTGACATCAGTCCTTTGACATCAATATGATGTATGTCATCAATATGATGTATGTCAAATAATGATTTTATCCATTGTGGAAAAAATGTCGTGAAGATGGTCCAGCTAGAAGAGCGAGAACGCTGGGACCCTTTTCCACCTGGATCCCCGCACTTTTTCGTCCTCATTTCTACCCATTGTCACACACTTCTTAAACGCCTCAGCCATATCTAGACCAACACCTAGTTCCCGATTGTCCCTCTTGCCTTGCGGTGTGGAATATCATAGCACAGACCACGCTTCAAAATTGGGCATAAGTCAAAAATATTCACGACAAGCTCACTACGACACACTGCTGAGGGAGTATAACCAGCCCTTTACTCGTCATAAACACTTTGTTGTCTAGATAAAATGTTCTTCCTTCCAAATCAAAGTTATGCAAAACTTGGTTCTGGTGTATTACTAAAATCCTTATGAAATACATTGAAATTTGAGGCTGTTATATGTGAAGATTGAAGGACTAAAATCACCTTTTCAAGCCCCTGTGGTGGTAGTTCTTTACAGCCTTCTAAAGTTTCTGATCGAAGCTTGCATGTTGTGTTGATCTGCTGCCTTTTTGGCATAAAACTATATACTACTATGGTAAAACTTGCACTTTTAAGACCTGCCTGTTTCACATATTTTTTTATACTCAATATTGTTCAAACTCTGGCAGTATCTTTCAGGGTTTTCATGGATTATCTGGCAAAACAAGGTTCTTTGACAGCTGTTTTGTAATTTGAACAAATTGCTACAGCCAAAGCAGCTTTTCCTTTCTTCTTCTCTCATTTTCTCCAGCTTGACACTTGATCACTTTCTGTCCTGCACAACCAGAAGTAATTTAGGAGAATATATATAGAAAATCAGGATCAGTAGAGGTATACAATGTAGGTCGAGTAGAAACGTGGCGATGGCAAGAAAGTAAATTATTACCCTCTATCACAAAATAAAGCATGGGATGTATTGGGAACCACAAATGGATTTCATTTTGAGGGTGGTAGCCGGATTGTCCTTTGTCCTGCCTGCCCTATTGTGTCCTTGCAGGCCGTAACCTATAATCTGGATATTCAGATGGGAGGATGAAGGACTGGGGCACCATGCAAAACACATTCTTTTACTTTATTATGGCAGGAGATGTTCAAACATTTCTTTTGAATACTGAAAGCAGTTTTCTTCAACATCACATATGTGATATGCTGTCCAAATCTCCAGCCGCCCCCACCTCTGGATTTCCACTGACCCAGCATAACTGTTAATGGAATGTTTGGTAGTAACTGAGGAGAAGATGTGGGACAGGGGTAAAGGTGAGGTGATGACAACAGGGACCCTCAGCACCAGTGTCTGTCATGCACACGCAGACATATTTTATTCGAATATTGTGTGTTCAATATGTTTTTATTAAAGTGAATTTATTAGTTAAATACTAAAAGATCCAGTCAAAATTTATCATGTTAAGAAATTTTTTCACATACAGTATTAATACAATAAGCCTCCAGCTGATATCACAATATCATGGACAATTGATTCAAATATTCGAACAATATAAACATTTGGTTTATTTTTTATTGAGACTTATGTATTACATATAGGGCAGTCAGGATATACACATAACCATTCCTATTTCACATTGAATACATTTTTTTTATTCTTTCTTTAGGTCAGTTTGAATAATCCTCATCACTTCCATTAGCCAAATGAAAGAACATTGATATTCTTTTATTTAAAAAAAAGGTACTTTCTAAATATTCACTGTGTCCATAGGTATTTAGAGAAAACCTGAACGAATATTTCATAGCTATTTAAACTTCACAATGTTTAGTTAATTGGGCTCACAGCACTGCTTAAAACACCCTGAATTATCTTGGAACTTTGCATTCAAATAAACAGAAATTAGGCGATATGTCAGGAGGAGAACAGGGAACTTCCAGAAGTCTGGTCGGAATCTCCAGTGAAACCAGCTTAGAGACCCCTCAAGGTAGAACACCTCTTACATGAAAGTGATAAAAAAAAATTAACAGCTCTTTCAAAATGAAGTTTGGGGAAAAAAAAACATAGCTGAACTTTGGATATATACACTGTAGCCAAAATAAGTTAAAATCAAACTGC
>NW_015151552.1:246545-254213 GCF_000732505.1 Cyprinodon variegatus | reverse complement strand
AGACTTTTTTCCCATACTATACTGAAATAAAATAAAATAAAAATCAGTTAACTTTTTTTTTTTCCAGTGGCCCTAATCCTCTTCCGTAGAAAGGTAAATGGTTGAAAGCCAAAGGTTATTTTACGCACCCTACAATTTACTTAAATGAGGCAGTTTATAGTCCATGCTGCATTTATCGTAATGTTTCTTCTGTGTAGCACATCCAGACATTGCTGCATTACTCAGCAGCGATAATCTCTCCAATTATAATACACCGCAGTTCAAAACAAACGCTGAATGGATGTAGGGACGCCACAATTAACACAAGGTGTTTTCACTCCTCTAACCGCCCCAGGTTTGTTTTTGAACTGCGTTGGCTCCACTTGAGAGAGAGAATTTCATAGCATGAAATGACTTGACATGAGGGATTGCTTTTTAAAAGTTCCAGGGAATTCTCCAGTACACCGTAGCTGTTACTGCAAAGCTGTAAATATACTATCATTATCACAGGCGTGTGATTTCAGCCATGACAGGTCTAACTGTCTGCTACTCAACGCCTCCTGGATGTGTTGGTTGTTTTATTCTTTGAAGACTTATTCTAAAAACTTCAGAGACTTTACCTTAATAAATTATGTATAAATAGGTCTTTTTTATAATCTTAGTGGATAAAATTAAATTAGAATCTATCTGAATCCTAAGAAATAACAACAAATGAAAGCTTTAGTCAGTCTAGTATTAAAGAAGAGAGCAGATGAGGAACAATTACAGCAAAATCATTGAGTTTGAAATAATTACTTATTACCAGCAATCTCTGTATAGCTTTAAACTCCACGGCAGATGGCAGTGTCGCAATTAAATTCACTCTCAGTGAAAAGACAGCCATATGTGAGACATTTACAATATGGGTTAGTTATAATAGGACCATAAAAGCAGCACATTTTCGCGCAATGACCAATTAGAGTAAATTTAAGTCAAATCTAATGGCTTTTATGGCTTTTAAAATGCAAACTGAGAAATATCAGTAATATTATTGTTATTTTAGTACTGTTTTTTTTTTTATAGAACTGTTGATGCTGCAGGGAACCAACTGATGATTTAATTACTAGATAAGCAAATTCAATGTTGCACAGCAGGAAATTTAATGAATAGTATATCTAGTGTCTTAAATACCTGTAAAAATGCATTATTGGTTGTTTAATAAAACTTGACTTGACATAAATCAATGTTTAAATCAAACAGTTTAACATAAAATGTTATGTTTGTGGCTGTTGTTCTAAAAAAGAAAAGGCTTCCATAACCGTCTTATTGAAAAAACTCGGTTTACATTTGGGTCCAATAACATTTCAATTCAATTTAGTTTATTTCTATAGCGCCAATTCACAACACATGTTAGCTCAAGGCAATTTACAGTTCATTCAGATTATTCAGTCAAACTGATTCAAAGTTTTCTATCTAAGGAAAACCAGTTAATTGCATCGACTCATTGACTCGAATGGAATCCCTTTTTCAGGTCTGGATCCATATCAATAACAGACATGAACCACAGAGAGATATTTTTCCAATTCTGATGTTTTTAGGGAACAACTGGAAAATATTGGGTTGATTTAAAAAAAATAAATAAAAATTGCTCTGCAGCATTAACTGCTCAATACTCTGATTGTTTTTTGTGTTCATCAGTAGTTTTTACATTGCAGTAACACTTTGGAACCACAGGGAGGCACTCTGTCCTCGGTTAAAGGCACATTCAATGTCCCTCACTTCATATTGAAATACAGATCTTTTTAGAAAAAAGCTGCCCACCCAAAGACATGATTCTGTGTTTATATGTTATTAAAAAAAAAGAGTGTTTTTTGTTTTCTCTTTATTTGTCTGATTGCATTTTCTTTGTAATGAGCATCATATCCCTGCCGCCTTTGGTTGAGCTCTTTCAACAACTAGCACTTTCTTGGATCCAGAAGTTGGCATTGCCATGGTAACGGCTGTCGGGTGCCAAGTGGGCACCTGGACTGGGTCGAGATCAAGCAGTGACTGAAATTAGCGAGGCTAAAGCAGGGTCCCACAGTGGCCCCCTGGTACCAGTATACTGCCGAGGGAAATCAAAGACTAATTATCATGTGTGTGTGTGTGTGTGAGAGAGAGAGAGTAAATTTATCCTCTCTGGGCAGAGATTAAAATCTGATTGGCTGAGTTTCATCTCTTAGACTATACAATGCAATGAGTTCCCACTTTATTGTGTTCCTGTTACACAGATGCTGAATTTGCATTTTGTCACTAAAAATCCTCTGTCAGGGTTAACGAGTCCCAGTGATAGATTTCTTAACTTATATGCAAACACAGAGGTGTATTTATGCCCACCTGTATTGACCATAAAGATACTAGAATTCTACTTTTGAACAAAGAGCAAAAATGTTTCTTATAGGTTTCTTATAGCTGTTCATAGATTATGTTTGCCAAGGCAACTACTCTGATCTACATCTGAACCAAATAGGAGGCCAAAATGGACTCAATACCTTTTGTTTGGTCATGTATGAATATATGAAGCACAATGTTATTAAATCACAGAACTGGGCCCTTTGGGTCAGGCCCATGGCTTAATTGCTTAATTAAGTACATCTTTTTTTGTGCATTTCTATAATTTCATTTATATTTGATTAAACAGATTAGTTTTATTGCAACAGTAACAAACTGTGTCAGTTCCTTAACCGTGGTCACAAGTATATAAAAAAATAAATACTGTTTTTTTTAGCTTCAAATGTTAGTTGGATTTCTACCAACTTGTCAAATTTCATTTCTGTCAAACACATTGAGTAATTAATTGTTCTTAAAGCAAAGCATTATATTGAATATTTGATTTGAAAAATTCTGTTGCATCTATTTTTTGATGCTTTGCAATTGTTATGCTGCCCTCTAGTGGTTAAAGACACTACTGAAACTGGCATTTGTAATGGAATATGGCAAATAGTGACCAATATGTGAATATGATTGTCTCTTCAGCTCTTCTTATTTTGGTTATTCTTAGTACTTTAGCTTTGAAATATTAGCTAAGTTAGTTAAAATGCGAAAACATATTCCAGAATGTTTTCAATATTATAATTAACTGTAAAGATAAAAGTACATTTAAAGAGAAAACAATAGGAACAATCCCACAAATGTGTTTGAAGCCACAGCTGTAATGAACCTGAATCAGCTTCACATCTGAAGGAGATTTTCTCCTTACCTCTGCTCTTCCGCCCAGGGATTTGAAGGTGTCAGCAGGCAGTTTCTTTTGTGGATTTGCAATTTTGTATGTTTATGTTTGTTTGTTTCATTCCCACTTATTGTATTTTACTTATTTCATTCTTAGGACACATATAAATCAATGTTTTGGTCCCTTCTAATTAGTAAAAAAAAAAAAAATCCTTGTCTCTTTTGAAACAAACTGTAAGACTGTTGATTCTCATTTTGTCAAGTGAATGATCCAGTTGCTAAATCCAGAATCATACAAACTGATTTACAGGGCTTCAAAGTTTTAGCCACATAAGTAAGTAATGCAGCAAAATCCCCATTAGATACTATATTAATATCATAATGCAGATATTACAGCTTATTATCCATCCATCTTTTGATCTGCCAATGCGAATGGAACCTCTGCTTAGATGCATGGTTTTAATATCCTTTATCCAACATGACACCAGTGTATGCAGGCAGCCCCCTGTCTGTTCATGATAGTCAACACTTTTAATTGTAAATGATGCCAAGATCCTTTACAAAGAAAAGTCCTACGTAATGGCCACTATTTTGCTGTTCAGGCACCCCTGAGTGATTACTTTTAGAACCATCTTTCACTCCAGGTCCAAGCTTTGGGGCTGGTCTTTCTGCCTTTACCTGAGTTTTACATCTGGGTGTAAAAAGCAGATGTGTTTTATGTGTGATGCATTGAGACAAGGTGCTGATGATGTAGAATAAAGGTCAGCTAGTGGTTCAGAATCTAAAGAAAAAAGTATGACAGCATGTCTGAAACCTTTGAGCCTGTCTATACAGACCTACTGAACCAGCAGTATGGCTAACATGAGATCACTCTTGTTGACAATACTATGGCCTCAGCTGCAGAGCATATGAAGTCTGACATACTCCTCTATGGGCCTCGGGTAGCAATGTTATGACTCCATATTGCAGAGCAGCAGGCAGCCTCTCCATCCGTTGCTTCGTTTTGTGTTTTCTTTTTTTTGTAGAATTGCTGAAATGAGGTCATGTCACCAGGCCCGTCTAACAGCTCGGAGGAAATCCAGCAAGTCATGAAGGTGTCTTTGATTTCTCCTTCATGACAGCTCCCCTACAGGGAGAGTTTTCTGCACACATGCCAAATTGCTCCTGACATGGCGTCAGCCTGCCAGAATACTGTCTGGAAATACCAGGATGTTTCACCAAAAAAGGTTGGCTAAGCAGCGCCAGAGGAATGCGCACATTTAAACACACCTTAGTTGGAAAAATAACACGCACATGCCCATACAGAAGAAGAGAGAGGCGGTACAGACATGTTCTGGTGATGTTTATGCGCGTGTCTTGCGGGAAGATGTTGGTTCTGGTTGACAGCTGTCATGGCTGCTTTGGTTCCAGCGTCTGGATGCGTTGCCAAACAAGCCTATTATCTGCAGTGGTGGAGCCCTGTTTAGGGGCTTGGCATTGCCTCAGGGGGCTGATTTGGGTCAGCTGTTATGAGACAGGCCCTAAATGGAGGTGACAGATACAGGCCCCCTTCTGGGATCCAGCCAGCCTTCCAGGACCCCTGCAGGGGTATGTTTAAAAGCAGTAATATGACAAAGGAGTCGTTTTCTTTGTCATGTGGTGAAGGCAGCGCCCACAGGACTGGCATTAGGCAAGGGAAGAGATAATGACCTGATTTCCACTTTGACAGCCAATCCAAAGTGGAAACCAGCGGTGGTGCAGGGGTTAAGCATATACGGAGGCCTTAGTCTTTGTGGTGTCACAGGTTTCATTCCTGGCTTTTTGACCTTTGCTGCATATCTTCTCTCCAATCCCATTTCCTGTTTGTCCACTACCAAAAATAACAAAATAGGCCAATAATGCCTCAAAATAATCTCAGAAAATGATTTTTTTTTATGCTTTAGCACAAGCTTTTTATGTACTAGCCAAGATGGTCCTCGGTTTGAATCCTTGGCTCAGCAGGGGCCTTTCTCCGTGGAGTTAGTATGTTCTACCCGTGTCTGTGTTTGTTTCCTCTTGGCACTCCGGCTTCCCCTACTACAGATATCCTGGTCAGGTCGGCCATTAGAAGCGGCGTGCTCAGTCGCAGCGGCTTACGCTAACCCTCCTTCTGATGTATGAAATGTATCTTTTTGTATGTATTATCACAAATAAAGCCTCTTATCATTTATAGTATTAGATTTTTTTTGCAACAGATCAACACAAAGTACAGAATAGTGTTTAAAAGAAAAGTGAATTTCTCTAATTCTGGTGAACGTTCCCTAACACACCTCTAAAGCCTTCACAGGACAGGAGGTTTGTCACATTATAAAAACGTGGATACATGCAAAGAGCTTTAATGAATACCTTTAGATGCAAAGTATTATCTGATGAATCATTTCTTTCTCACCTCATGGGGCAACAATGTATTCTTCAGTTGGTTTTAAAAGGTTTGCATTCTCAGAAATTACTGTGACGAATTCACAAAGGAACACAGGCTGAAACAGGAGATTTCAATCAATTCTCAGCTGCTTCTTTTGGAATATCAACTTGCTTCCCTCTCTAACAACTCCCTCTTAACTCCTTGTCAAACCAAGCAAGTGTCTTCTCTGCATCACAAGTATCCTTCTGTAGCTTTTGTCTCAAGGGTCTCCGGGCTGCAAGTGGCTGCTTTCAATACTTGAAAACTTCCCTCAGAACCATATATAATTACCCTCACACATTCAAAGTCACTTCAAGGTTGCATCTGAAAATTGGCTTTTAAATAGGCATTGGACAGCAAATCTCTCTTTTAGTTTAGACTGGCTTAATTTATAGCTGGCTATATGAGATAGTTGGGATTTTCTGCGGTTTGTGGGCTTAGTTGTTGCACTAATTAGTGTGGCTGAGAAAATGGTCCAGGGGGTAATAGAAGATGAGTTTTAGTAAGTAACTCTGGATAATTACTTCTGAAGACGCAGCATGCTTCGACTTTCTTCATTATAAAAACAATGATGGTGTACATATACAAATACAAATATGGAAAAGAAGCAGAAAAGCATGAGGGGTAGGTGGCATCCAAGTATAGGAAGGTCTCAGTTTGGGCAGAAAAGACTTGAAATGAGAAGTGGAGAGCATGAATTGCCACAAGCTAAGTGGAGTCTGTCATGCAGCTGGCACTGCACCGAGCTGTAGTTGACTCTGGCACAGAGAGGGAGTGTGGCAGCGCCAGGACCAGGAAGCTAAGCCTGCTTAGGAGAGCTTTAAACAGGCATATTGTAGCAGACAGCTGAACACCCTCTAACACAATGCCTGTGAGCTCTCATTTCCTCTCCTCTCACGAGAAAAGCTAAAACCTCTTCAGCCTCTCTAAACACTGAGCGTTGTTTTCTTCCACATCTTATCGGGGTGCTTTGTCAATAAAAAGTAACATGTTTGATCTATTTTTTTATGATATTTACATTTTTACACAATTAGTTTGATTAAGCAAGTAAAAACTCTGCAAATCACAAGCAATGTTGCTTATGTTTTGGTTTGATATGTTTATGTCTTAAGCACTAACACTGGAGATAAGAGCATATATATATATATATATATATATATATATATATATATATATACAAAAACATTTATATATATATATATATATTTAAAAAATAAGATGACAAGATCTTTGGCAGAGGTTTTCTGATCTGCATCATTTATAAATCTTAAATGTGCTAATTATGTCTTATAAACGATTAGCACATCTTGCCATACTAATACTAACAACATTTGTTGTTGAGGTTTTCCCTATTAAATTGGGATCCTTATCTGAAAACTGTCAACATTTTCAAATCTATTTCAGCACACAGTCACTGCTGCCATGTCAAATCTTGTTTAAAAACCAACATTTTATAGTTATCCCCTTAAAACATTAGATGTTTAAATCTCAAGTATAGCAACATATTTGTGGTCTAATTGGATATAAAATATAGAATATTTATTCTTTATTGACCCAAAGATGCACACTCAGAGCAATTTCATTGTGCAGCTATGTAGAATTAATTGGAAAATATACAAAATGTGAATGAAACAAATGTGCACACAAACAACAGCAGTGTTTACCAGAAAATTTAAAAAACAACAACTAGCTGCAGAGATGTGGAAAAGGCTATTAAGCTTATAGAGAGCAATATTGGCTGTAAAGTCTGACAGCTACTAGAAGGAAGGGTCTGCGATAATGCTCCTTTGTGCACCAGGGTGACATTATTCAATAGTGATGTTTTTGTATTGGAGTCCTTCTTTCTTCTACTATCTCCAAAGTGAAATAGCATCCTATAAACAGAGCTTAAATGTGACCCCTTGCTTTCAGCTCTAGATGAGCTGCTGCTCCAACAAACTACACCATAAAGAATTGCTGAAGCCAACACAGTTAAAAACGTTCTAAAGGGAGACCCTGCTTGTAGCTGTCTATTCTTTTATCTGTTAACAGTCCTGCTCTCAATTTTTTGCAGCATTAAACCAATGCAGATATGTCTGGAAAGG
>NW_015151552.1:220166-244085 GCF_000732505.1 Cyprinodon variegatus | reverse complement strand
GTGTGTGTGTGTGTGTGTGTGTGTGTGTGTGTGTGTGTGTGTGTGTGTGCAGGAACGCTGCATACTATTCCCATTTAGATGTCAGTGGGGAGTTCACCTATAAAAGATCAAATAATAGTCATTTATCTCTAAAGGCACTCATCCGTCTACACAAACACATCTGCACACAGGATGATACAGTTTATTATTGCCTGTGCTACCGTGCTGTAGACTTGCATCAATGTAAATGTTGTACTATTGCACTTTTGTCATGTCTCCTGTTAGTAGCGTCTGCCTTTCTTCTTTAAAGGCCATTAGACTGTAAAAGCTCTGATTCACTTGCTGACACTGTGTGTGGCCTCACCTTTGGATGACACTCCCAAAGGACTCAGAAAAAGCCCTCTCCACAGCCAGCGGAAAACTGTCTATTATTTTATGTGACTGCTGAGGCGACATGCTATGGAGTGTATGTCGTTTGTGTAGCCCATTTGCCTCCTGTTAGTCTAAAATGACCTGTATCTTCATGGGTGTTCCTTTATGACAGTGGGGATTATTAGAGGTGGAGGCTGAAGAGAGGAAAGTCTGGAACACCACTCCACTTAGATATATTTTAAATATAACACCAGGATTATTGCCTAATATGCTCCACAGTGGTTTGCATGAGCCTCCTGCTCTGATTCTCCAATAGTATTCACACCCCTGCTGTCACATTACAGCTGTTTTTACTGGTATTCTACGCAACGATAGACTGCACTTCGACTGGCTGATATTTTCAGCATATTCCATTTCAACTCGTTCCAAAACTAACAGATTCTTTCCCAAGTTATCAGTGTAATAACACAGTAACTCTTCCTATATTCCTATATTTCTCCTCCTATATATTTCATATTTGATAAATGGCTTCTGCATCATTTGCATGTCATTTCATAACTATATTATTGTTGTATGATAAAGCATATTGTGAGCACTAGGGCTGCAACTAATGATTATTTTGCAAATCAATTAATCTGTCGAGTATTTTTCTGATTAATCG
Organism: Cyprinodon variegatus; assembly: GCF_000732505.1. Taxonomy (NCBI): domain Eukaryota; kingdom Metazoa; phylum Chordata; class Actinopteri; order Cyprinodontiformes; family Cyprinodontidae; genus Cyprinodon; species Cyprinodon variegatus. The sequence continues at coordinate 243,073 of NW_015151552.1, read as the reverse complement.
ATTGATAATCGGATAGACAAAGGTTCCTTAAAGAAGATTTTTTATGAAATCAAACCAGGTGAAATTAAATCTATTCCTCTTTTGCTGTATCCATTTCTGGATACAGCATATCGACATTTTTATTTTATTTTATCATAAATGCAAAATTTTTATATATTTTTTTAAATTTTGATTTAATTATGGCTTTAAGTGGGTCACACCATCAGCTAAAGGGATGTTTGGCATTCTTTATACTCCATTTAGAGATTAGTCGATTACTAAATTAATTATTCATGATTAATTGGATTGATTTTTCAGTCTTATTTAGCTCTGTACAGTCCAAAGTCAAATATCTTGCATGATTGTGTACATGCTGAGGAGAAAAATCCATCATTATATTTAGGTGAAAGGCATCTAAAAGTAGTAGTAGACAGAAGCTCAAGGACTAGAGTCACAAACTCTGTGAAACGCTCCAAGAGTCAGTGTGCACAGGGTGGATTCAAGCCACATATTTGAAAAATTCTACTTCTGCAGCTTCTGCAGAGTAGCGTTTATTTTTGTAAGGAATGGAGGTTTTTCAAGGACATCCCTCTAATAAGAAAAGAAAAGATGGAATAGCTGAAAAATGATTAGAATCTAAACCAAGCTCTATTTAAGTCAAACATTTTGGTCTGCCTCTGTAAAACCCCGTGTTTCAATGCCACGGATGCTGTGTGGGCAGAGCTCATAGACACAAAGCACAGTTATGGCACATCACTTTTTTTGCAAGTCAAATAATAACGAGTGTTGCTGCCAGCGACATCAGGATGTTAATAATTCACGACAGGGAAACAACAAAAAAAAAAAAAACAGAGCTGACAGATGTGCTGCCTACTTGTTTTCAGATATGCCCCTTGGAACAACACCCATCCTGTCACCCACTGATAAAACCTATTGTCCAAACCCTTCCATTTACTCTTCTTTCATACCTAATCTATAGGGTCGTGTTAATTGATGCAAGTTTTAGGCAACATCTAATGGAATAGTTGTCTAAGCCATGTGTTTGTTTCTATGGTAGAAAAAATCCGCTAATGAATGAGTTATGTAGGTTTAAAAAGGAAAGCTTAAGCTTTTTTTGTTGTTTTTTGGGGCATAGATTCATACTCATAATCTGTGTTTCAGTTTCCTTTCTCTTTCTGATTTTTTTATACAGAGGTTGTTATAGTTTTTCCAAGTTATATTTGAAGTTTTTGGAAAAAGCGAGACAAGGTTGTAAAGTTTTTTAAATTTTAGTTCCGTCTTTCTTTTTTTACTGCAAGTTAGATATTTATCTTTCTAAAATATGATTTTACAAACCTTTAGATCACAAACAACCCCCTTGTGGCTTTGCATTTGTCTGTGTGTGTGTGTGCTGTCACTCTGCCATGTTCCAATTAGCAGCAGTGTTAGGCGAGGTGTGGCACCTGTGACCACAGGGGCTGCAGTGGGAGTTTCCCTCTTAACACAACATTAAGAGAACCAGTCCCTTCTTTTGTTTGACAAAGACCTCACTATGACATTCAGCTCCGGAGCCAACGCTAATATTTTCTTTGTGGAGGGGAAAATGAGTTCTGCTCCAGGCAAGGAAGCGGCGTTTTAGTCACCCGTTACTTGGGAGGTAGAATAAATGAGTGGGCCACAGCTAAAACATCTGCTGTAGCCGTTCAGTTTGATATAAGGAGATCGTTCCTGGGAAACACTTTTCTCACTAAAGTGCAATAATTTAAAATATTACAATAAGCTGTAGGTTTTGTTTATGTGATTTAAGGCTGGTATAAACCTCCCTGGTTTGTGATGATCTTATTGTTCTCACCTGCAGGGATTTTTACTATATGTTCACTTTATGCTTACTTTTAAATGACTTTGCTTAGTTTGTAGCAGGTTCCTAAAAGTATAATACTATAGTGTTACAATTACTCCCTTCACTTTGATACCCCTGAACCAACCGGTTTTATTCAACTCAACCTTTTGAAAGTTCCCTTATTAGTTAATGGATTCCATAGTTTTAGGATGGACCCTGATATTCTGTGTCCTCAGGTTTAAAAGAGAACAAAGAGCATCATAGAACAAAGGGGTTCAACAGACAGGTCAGAGAGGAAGCTTTACAGACGTTCAAAACCGAGTTAGAATATAAAATGATATCCAGAGCTATGAACGAAGAGGAAGGCGCAGCTGCAAACCTACAAAAAAAGAACCTTCCTTCTAAACTGACAGACCGGGTCAGGAGGTCATTACTAGGGGAAGCTTCAAAGAGGTCCATGGTCACCGCGGAGAAGCTGGAGAACCTCTAGAACCTGTAGACCTCACCAAATCTGTCCTTTATGGAAGATTTGCAATAAGAAAGCCTTAGGATGTTTGTTTTCAATTTTCCACAAGCAAAGTTCAGGGGAATAGCAAACATGTGGAAGAAGGTAAGACCGGAACTGTGTAGCCAAGATAACTAGTGCTGTACACGCATAATCCACAGAGAAAAACATGGTGGTGGCAGCATGATGATGACAGAATGCTTTTCCTCTGCAAGGGAAAAGAAGACAGTCAGAGCGACCCTCAGCATGCAGCCAGAGCTACAATAGAAAAAGTTTGTGTAGATGTATTAAAATGGCCTGGTCAAATCTTAGCTACCTTAGTCCAATTGTATATATGTCACTTTGTAATCCATTACTGTAGAGCTTTAGCAAATTTGTTAGAAGCAACTTGTTAAAGGTTTTACAGTAGTTTTTGAACATGAAAAGCTTGTAGACACCCCAGAGGAATGCAGCCTTTACTGCATTCAAAGGTTTTTCTGCATCATAAGATTTCTGCTGCGACATAGAGAGTAAGAAAATGGCATTAACAACATGAAAGCATGCTTCCATCCTGCCTTGTATCAATGGTTCAGGCTGGTGGTGTAATGGCGTAGTAGCATCTACTTAATGCTATCATGTTAAGATGAACCAAATTCTCTGAGGAATGTCTCCAGTACCTCATTGAATCTATGCCATAATGGATAAAGGAAATTCTGAAGGCAAAACATTGTGGAACCTGGTACTAGCAAAGTGGCCAATGAGTGCATATCACTACTTAGTGTTAATCAATATACAGTTGAAATAACACTTGAAGTTTTGTTGGAATGTTAAAAACTAGAGAATATGAGGTTTTGTTTTAAAGATGCTGCCTGATCTTCCCCTGTTCAATGGCCGTGTTCTGCTTTCAAACTGGGATGCTGGTTAAAGCCTGGCTGGTGTGTCTTTGAATGCCTGAGGGTGGTTCAATGGATCAGGCCCTCTTACCCCGCACCCACATCATCTTCACTCGAAGAAAAAAGGTCTTTCCATTTCTTTCTCTTAACATAACTGACTGTTAGGCCACTTTCCATTAGAAACTGTTGAGAAACCTACTGTATTCCCTGCTTGGTATTCTCCCCACTTTCCACCCACTCTCATAGTTTGCACTTTGCAGACAATGTGTTCTCAAAGATGGCAAACACACTGCTATATATCAATATAATACCTTTATGTAGCGTCATTATTTTTATGTCACATGGAAATAAGAAATGATGGAACAGCTACAGAGAGAAAAACGGTGTGAGGGGTATTTCATTGGCGTGTGCACAGATTTATCTTGATATGAATGCAAAGATTTTGATCTGTGTGAGCAGGTGAGGCTGCCTGTGGCGTTCAGCACACGCTGACAGGTGGTCCCTGTGGTGTGTACGCCTGACTTTCTCTAAGTTTGTCTGTGTTTAAACTTGTGAATGTGCACCATCCTTTCTGTGTACTGGTGTTATGCTTTATACAGCATGTTTATTTGTTTCTGCAGATTAATCCACCGTATCAGACTATGGCAGCACGCCTCTGTTATTTAACATGGGTAACGTCTCGTCCATTTAAATGAGCTGGGTCTCAGTGGGTGGCTGCTGTTTTCATGCAGAATGCAGCAGCCAAGCCTTCACTTGTTTTTCAAAAGCAGCCTTAAAGGTTGGGAAGATAAGAGGAAATATTGAAATGTGCAGCGATTAGAGGATTCTTTTTTTTTTTTTTTAAAGGTGTGGCTTTGTTAAGATGTAGTTTTAATCTGTCAAAATGAACACAATTTGATATTTACAGAACATTTTGAGACAAGAACCTAGAAAAAAATTGAGTTTTAAAAAGTATTTCTAATGTATCTATTAGATGGATATTTGGAAAATGTGTAGAACTGTTCAAAAACATCAACCTGTTTTTGGAGATTATAGTAAAGTGTGCAACTCTTCTGGACAATGCTCATTGCCTCTATTTAGTAAAATCCCTTATAGTTTTCTAATTTAGAAGCTGTTGATAATCATTCATTTTGCAAACTGATAGAATATTTTACAGTTAATGTTTGTGTAGAACAATAGATATACCAAAGCTTGGGTAAGAAAAAGCTAATCTAACTTTCTTTAAATGGTCTGGGTGTCAGATATAGTTCAGGGAAAATTGAGCAAACTTAGCTGGTCCCTGCTTGGACCCATCTTACCTCCTGCTTTAATTTATTAGCTGTTTCATAAACGTTCCTCAGGGATTTACAACATTAGAAACAAATGCTGTGACCTTATTTTGTTGGAAAAGCTTGGGATTATGATATCAGTTGCAATAAACCTGCCTATTTCTTACTGCTCTCTTATTGACCTTTGTTTCTAACACTTTCTGAGATCTTTACAATAATGAACACTGTAATGTGTGTCAGGTGTGGCCATCCACTGCTGTGAAATGTCAACGAGCTGGCTGGGCATTACCATCGCAGGGAAACAATCTTTGTTTGCAAATATTCTCTTGTGATTTGTTTTTATTGCTTTTAATAATGTTTGGATGACAACGTATTGTCAATGTATTGTGCAGCCTTAGTCCACTTTGTCCAAACCACAAATTCAAAATCGTCCGCCCCAACACATCCTAAAGGTGCTATTGGACTGATATCTGGTGACTGAGGAGGCCCCTGGAGAAAACTGAGCTACGGTAATATAAATGATAAACTAGTTTGAGATGATGTGTCCTTTATAACATGGGTCATTGTCCTACTGGATATAAGCATGAGTTCATGATGGATACTCTGTGATCATAACGGGGCAGGGGGAGCACGGTCAGCAACAATACCTAGGCTGTAAAAAAAGTATCCCCCTATCAGATTACACCAACAATGCCAACTTAAAAAGGGGATTCAAGTGTCACTTTCATCACTTTCCCCAAATCGAGACCCCTTGTACCCGGCATTGTTTTTGTGATCCTATTGTCCAATATTGGTTAGCCTATATACTGTGGCTTTAATTTTCTCTCTTTGGCTAAAAGAAATGACGTCTGGTGTGGTTTCCTGTTTCTGTAGCCTTTAGGGATGCTATTTCTGAAAAACATAGACGGAAACTAAAGGTCATAAAGTTGCTCCTCTATCTATTTCAACATGTCAGCCTCTCTCCTCTGACGTCTACAAGATATTCTCATGTTTAGAATCGCTAATTTAGAATATTCTCTATTTTGGACAAGACTCTGTAAACACAAAAGGTGATTGTTTGAAAATTCCAGTAATCCCAGTTTCTAAAATACCTACATCCATGGCATTTTTTCTATACATCAAGTGTCCCTAGAAACAGATGAGCAAAGTAAGACTACAGACGTCAATGGTGTGAATGGTTAGGAACGGCATTTATACCGAAATAAGAAAAATTAATAACTGATCCATGTGATAATCTTCCATTAGGTGATTAATGACAAAGCAATGAATCATGATGTGGTTTTTCCATCTTCTTCCTTATTTCTGTGCAACATTCTCTTCATATAAAATCTGCAAAGGCTTTAACGTTTTGTGACAAAATTTGTAACAGTATAATCACCACATAAAACAATCTTGTCTAAATCTAAAATCTATCAGGAAACGACCAAATACATTCTTTAAGGTCGATGCTGCACATGGGAACTGCCAAAACCTGATACAGTCTCAATGGCTTGTCAATAAGTGCATTTACTGAGCTCCACAGAAGCTCTTTTCTCTGAAGGTACAACAGGGAATTCTTGATCTATACTGATCATTCCTTGTTCCACACAAACTGTGGGAGAAGTCTGTCAATTATTGCATACATCAGAAGCAGTATAATAACCTCTCCAGGGTGTCAGAATGATCCACTGGCTGAAATAGGAGCCTGTTGTGTGTTAATGCTTTGTTTTATTGTAATTTGTGCAAAGTTCAGTAGGGGGCACTGTGGTGTCACTTTTGCTCTGTAGCTCAACTGTTAAAAAAGATCACACTATTGTAAAAAAATCCAACTTTTCCACAACTCATTATTAATCCCACGGAATTAAATAAAAATTGTCCTCATAGTTTGAAGATTTTAAATGTATACATATGTTTTAAATCGTGTTAAACATCTGTAATCTTAGCTGTGACTATTTAAGCATTTTACATGTGCTGTTGTTTTTAAAGTAACTGGTAGATGTATGTGCTGGTATCAGTTTTTTATTAAAAGCACTTTCTATTTACATATCAATGTGATCAAATCATGTTAAAGCATGTCTGCCCCACTGGAGACATGATGTAAAAAGGGTTATTGTGTAGCAATGGTGCAAATCATAAGAACTGCTGATTGAAAGATATTCCTTCAGAAATTTTCCATTGAATAAGGGGAAATACAACTTGTTTTATAATGCTCAAAATACCCAGCCTTGAGAAAGTTTGTGTAAAACGAGTAAAGAAATATCTGAAGATTTAGCAAAGTGTTGGAGTTTTCAGGTGTGTGGTCACATCAGCCACCACGGGTCGCTTCACAGCCTTTGGAATCGACACCAGCCGTCCTCTCTCCTGCTGTCACCTTGATATAGGAAAAAGTGGAAAGACTTTCTTTCTTCAGAGGCAGATGGGGAGGGGGGGGGGATGCCCCATTTATTATTAACTCTCCCCCTCCTCCTCCTACACCTCTTCCTCAGACAGTTGCCTTACACCATGCGTGAAATGGCTCCAAATGGTTTCTTTTGTCTATTGGCAGTTCTGCTGCTATGCTTTACACCATGCCTGGTGTCTGTGGGCAAAGTGGTTGCGCAATACCTCAACCAGACTGATTTAAGTCAGTAAATCGGACAGTATGGGGACACCATACACATGAGAACCATGATTACACTAGTTTGTACAGTGCCCTCAAAAGTTTATTTATTCCACTTAAAACCTTCATTTTAACAAACACAACCATCAGTGTTTAATTGGAGTCTAATAAACCTAAACATTTTATAACATGCATTTATTATCCAGATTGACACAATTCCTTCCATATGTGTAGTAATAAAACCCCTCATCTTTGCAAATTGTCCCAGTTGGTCCAACTCTTCTGTGGAGGACTGATTGGTTTGTTAGAGAGCATCGGTGGAAAAAAAATCATATATGGAAACAACAGACAGGTCAGGGAGAAAGCTCTTGAAGTTTAAAGCAGGGTTTAGTTTTTAAGCAAAAAGCAAAGAACACTTTATCAAAACTGAGAGGAGTAAGACTATCCAACCAAACTGACAGTCCAGAAAAGGACGTTCATCAAAATAAATCATAGTATGTTAACTCTTTAGGAGCTTAAACAGTCCATAGCTTTCTTGTGAAGGCGGTAAATGTTCTGCCCCCCAAAACCTGACCTTTGGAAAAGATCGGGAAGAAAAAAGTGTCAAGGCTTAGAACAGAGGAACCAGTTTTCAAGGCAAGACAGACAGTGCAACTCAAAAAGTGTTAATTTACAATCGCATTTGTGGCAACAGTTGCTAGGGCGTCTAAGAAGGGAACCCCTGAAGATAAACACAGGTTAGTGACCCCGACAATCTGACGGATGAACGTGTAGGTCACTAACCTGGTATAATAGCTCATTCTGTGCCCACTACTTAACATGGTGGTGGCGGCATCATGTTTTGGGGGAGCTTTTCCTCATTAAGGGAACGTTAGGGGGATAGAGTTTATGGAACAATGGACACATTTAAATGCAGGACAAACCCCTAAGACGTTACTGATGACTTTTATTTGGAATGAAACATGTGGAAACATTTGAGTCTGTAGATGAGCAAAGACGGACCTCAAGAACTGCAGTTCAGCAAAGGGTGTATCAACGAAGTAGTGAGTTAGAAAATGCTGGAACGCTAACGTCATATCATACTTTATCTGTTAACTTAATGCCAATCTTTGACTTCTTTTCCTTCCCCTCAGAGTTGAACTATACCTTGTGTTGGCATGTCCCAAGAAACCCAAATTATATTCAATAAGTCCTTTTTATATTTCTGCTGTTCGTGAAAAAAAATGAGGTAATTGTGTCACATAAGGTTGCCCATGTTTATCCCAGACACCTTGTTTTTGCCTCATATGGTTCTGCATGACTGATTAAAAGGGGCCTGAGTCAAGCACCCTTCTTTTCTTAGTAAATCACTTCCATCAGTCACACAGACGGTTTCTACATTAGTCCTTCTGCTCATCCCTTCTACTGTAAAACTGTCTCTCCTTTCCTCTGCGAGGAAATCTCCACTCAGCATACTTTAGCAAACTTCCCCACAACTGCTGCGCTTTCAAGCCCTAAGCCCTTTGCCTTCCGACTCCCACCGTACACATCTTTGAAGCATTGCTCATTGGCAGTACTACACAGCTCTAAAAGCTTATGCACTGAGAGCCTAATGGCCCAGTGCTGGTTAACTTTCAGGCTTATACCCCAGTTGATGAACTCAGGCAGTCATCACCATCGTCTCTCATTCCTGCTTAAACCTGCATTGTGCTGGTGAGGTTTAGAGATGAGAAGTGAGAGGACTGTCAATAGATAGACTGAGGAAGAGGAAAGTTGGGTGGGGGACTTTGGAGAAACCTGTGAAGAGGAGTAGAAGTTGGAGCTGAAAACTCTGGAATAATGAACTTTGTAGATTAGACGTTTGAAGACATTTTTGGACTGATTTAAACCATTTTGAGAGAAGGATTACCTACAGTACACAGGGTTATGTGACTGTATGTAGCCCTGACTGACAGGGATTTATGCTGCACCTTAGCGTGAGTCACACACCCCTGACTGAGACCCAATGGCATTAACATGTAAAACATAAGAAGAACATCTTTATGTTGACACATGAGCAAGATTTTTTTTATAAGCTGTAGAGTTCCAACTTTCCACCAAATCTTGAACAAAATGTCAAACACATGACAGCTGTTCAATCAAGGGAAGACTTTGGTGTTTTTACTGCTGATTGGCACTTATATGTCGTTTAACTGAGGCTATAAAAAACAAATAACATGGATGACGGCGGTGATGTAAGGATGATCGTACTGAAAACTGAGCTCAGTATATATAAAACAGTATCACTGATTCATAGATCCGAGGAAGTTTTGACACAGTTCAGTTTGAAAATAGCCTAGAATCTTGGATCCATGCTTTCATGTTGTTGAAAGGGTGAGAGGTGGAAAGCTTGTTCGAGGCTTTACGACCCTCCTTCACCATCATTACCTCATCGCCGCTGACGGGTTATTCTTAATTCCTTCAGGTCAGATCGTCCATTATTCCTGGTAGTTAGTTGACGTCATTAATTGTCATTAATTATCATTACCAGAATGTTTGCTGACATATGGGGTTCCCATTGCAATAAGAACTTATCAGCTCAGGTCAGAATGTTGTTACATGCTACAGCTGGCAGCTGTTTTTGGGCCTCTGAACAAATATTCACCTCACTGCACCCCCATTAAAGACATTTTCCTAACCTTTACACTTAGTTAAAATTAAAGAGAACATAAAGCACCTGACATTCAGCACCTCCATAAAATGAGAGCACTGATAGATGAATGCTCCACACTTTGGGTTGGATTACTTACACGTTAAAAACTATCTAAAAATGTGTAAAAATAAGTGTATTTATGTTTAAATTGAGTAGACAAATAAGATTATCTGCTGATGGAATTAGTATTTTTACCCTTAAATTAATACAATTGGATATAATGCACTTGAAACAGCAGAATGCATTGTCTTATTCCACTGACAAAGTGTCTTACTGACCTGATCAGTTCAAGAAAAGACGCTCTTATTTTGAGAAAAAGATTAGATACTTAGATATCACTTTTTCACAGTGTTGTTTAATATGATTTTATATTTGAAGGAAGTTTTTTTTATAATACAAGGTTCTGTTCAGGGTAACAGTTTAAAATAAGGACCCCCTTTTAAATGGTTATCAGTTTATAGATATGCTAATTAATTAATCTGTTAACATTTTATTAATCATCCAAGCATGCATCACTATATTCAACATATTATGTAAGCTAAAATCAAGAAAGTGATTAAAATAATTCCTGTAAGTGAAAAAATCTTCCTGTTCAATAAATTCCCAAATTATTAAGTCCAAAGAGAAAGAAAAGAGGATTTTTTTTTTGTAAATTTATACAATCATTCACAATAAAAGATAACACCAAAACACACACACACACACATATATATATATATATATATATATATATATATATATATATATATATATATATATATATATATATAGGATATGTATATTTTTCTATATCAATATATTAAAATATTGTTGTCTTTTAAAAGGTGTGATACATCTACAGTATGTTTCCTCTGTTTTGATGAAAGAAATACTTAGCCAGCTCTCTCTCTGTTACTTAGTTGAAAACATTTATTTTTGCTACCCTAATCACTCATGAATATTCTTTCTCTACTGCTTCTATCTCCCAAACCACTCATTTGCTTTTTCCACAGCTTCACCGTCCTTTAAAATGTCTCATTGCGTATCTCAAACAGATTATAGTTGGGTTTAGATACCCACATATTGTTGACAATGTTATTGTCAGTGCATTAGCTTGGATGAACGGGGAATATTCTACACCTCATCTCTGCCCACACAGTCACTGATAGGAAGATGATTGTGCAATAAATGGCTGTAAATCGTCCTCAGATTGCCTTTTTTTATCTAGATGAGCAGATCCCCCAGGCTCTGTGTAATGTGAGTATGTTTCATGGGTGTATGTTGGAAAGTCTGTACGTGTGAGATGTATACGCATTTAAACATATGATCCTTTGTGATGCACATTGCTATCTGTGTCTATTTCTTCTAAATACCTTTGAACATTTTCAGTATCTCACTCACAGGATTTGATGTATTTTATGCATAACTATCCCGTATTTCTCCTGTATGTTTGAGCACAAATAAGTTGTTTACCAGACTGCTTATGTGCTTATCTCCCTGCATATCTAGCCTGCCTTCTCCATTCTCCTACATTAGCTCATAGCGTAGATAGAGAGCAGAGATAGCACACCATATCAAATCCAACAAGCTGAGGAGTGGGTTTGGAGGACAAACTCCATCCCTCCTTTCACTTCTCTTTCTCATCCTTCCCTCCATCCATCCCCATGTTAAACCAATTAACAGTAATTACTGGGCCACCCCAGGCACAGCTTCGTTCTGCTGGCTTGGCTATTTTGTACTCATCACCACACCAACACAAAGGGAGTGTCTGAGAGGCTTCGAGAAGAAGGTCATTACTGTTTATTAGTGAAGGAAGGTTGATTTCCCTTGATGTTCCCTGATGGGGCCCGGTGAAGTCCGACAGTGTGGTCATACAGCTGATTCTGCAAATCAGCTCTGTGTTTATGACTGGTGTGTTAATATCGAAATACACCCAGAAAAGATTCTCAGTCATTCATTAAAAGCTAATTTATGACATTATGTTTTGATAAGGTTAGGAATATTAGCTGAAGGGGGTTTCATGGCCTTAGAACGAACTTAATCTATAGGTGAAAGCTGAATATGTGAAACTTTTCTTCCATATAAAGTCAGGTGGAACGTTAACGATGTAGATCTTGTTAGATCCTAACAAAAAAGTCCAAATGTAGGATTCATTTCAGTTTTGAAGTACAGTCTTGTAGCTACAGTGCAAGTTGCTTCCCCACAAAGTTAATGGCTTTCTGTAGAACACAGAATGAGCCCGGATATCTCTGTCAGTGCTTAAGATCTGCAGGCTCAACATGTCAAACTGGTGACGGTTATGTTGTGACTGCTTTGGACTAAATTGCTGTGCTGTCTGTGCATATTATTGCTGCCACAGTAGGCGTACGTTTGACAACTACTAATAAGCATTCAGCAAAAGAGATTTCAGCAAAAATAAAGAGAAAACAATGTTGCCTAAAGACACAAGAATCTAATGTTTTTGTGCAGATGATCAGAAAATTAAAAACAACTTACAATCTACATCAGTTTTAACAAAGATATTTATTTTGTTTCTATAATGCTAAAAGATAAAAATGGGCTGTTGAAAAGTTAACATACACTCACCATTGAGTTGGTCAGTTTTAGATCTTTAAAGAGACATTACTGTATGTATGTTTTTACTGAAAACAGCCTTTTTATTTGCCCTTTAGAAGTAAAAAAAATCATTTTATTAGCAGACTGACGCCTTAGTAGTTCAGCGCCGATGCATCTAAAAAAACCTGTAGGCTCTTTTCCTGAATGTGCTTTGGGTCAAAGTTCCGGCGCTGTTTGGCGGATGTGACGTCAAGCACGTCCAGGTTAAATGGGATCCAGCAAACAATCGAAATGTAATATTCAAGATTGATTTTGTGGATAGTAAGAAGCGACCGGCATCCAGCTCAACTCAGACTACAATGGAACTCCAGTTAAGTAAAAGAATGAAGGAAAAAAAAAATAAAAAATTCAGGAATGAGCGCAAGCTACAGGGAAGAGCAGAAGAGAGCTATATTTCAGTTTTTTTAGCACAGGTGGCAGTATCATTAGACACTCTTTAACAGGCATCCCCAAGTCGGTCCTGGAGGGTCGCTGTCCTGCAGGTTTTAGCGGTTACCCTGCTCCAGCACAGCTGATTTACATTGATAGTTGATTAACAGGCTTTTGCTGACCTGCAATCATCCGAATCAAATGTGCTGAAGCAGAGAAACCTAAAAAACCTGCAGGACAGCGGCCCTTGAGGACCGACTTTGGGGATGCTTGCTGTATAATGTCTCTTTAAGGTTATATGTGAACAGTTTTTTGTGGGTGGAATCAAAGAAAACACCCACCTTTACGAATTTATAAAGAAATGTTTCTTAATTAGGTATTTTTTGTACACCCTTAAGTGGTTTGCAGACAGCGTGACCTAATCCAACTATAAGACATGATCATTATTGATAAGTAACCATGGAAACTAGAAACAGTACATGCTAACTCCTCAGTTTACTTCTTCCCTTCTTTCAAAAGTCCCTTCGCTCCCAGAGACATGAGGCGTGATTATTGAGAGAAGACATCAACTGCTCTATTGTTTGGTTTAGGTCCGAGCTGGAGGTCAAAGCTCTCTCTATTACCTAGTGACACTTCATGTGATGGACTGCGTTAATGTACACAATCTCGGTTGACACTTGACTCATGATTATGACTATCCACACACACAGACGTAGGCGCAGTATTCTCTGCATGTCCTCCTGTTTTACAGGGACCATGATCTCATCATATAAGAAATTCCCCATTGCTATGTGGGGTGGTCACCGAGTTCCTGAATAATTGAAGTCTTGATATTGGTGGATGATGCCACCGCTTGCAATTATGTCAACTTCAATAATAGATGAGAGGTGGGAGCGTTGGCTACCCTTTTACCAGTTTGGCCAGTAGGGCTGGCTTGGTAGGATTCTTTATTAAGTAGAAAAAAAAGTTTTTATTCTTAATTACCAGCAACTTCTGAACAGTCAGACAATAATTTTAGTTCTTATTTCCTAACATGAGTAATCCTGACATGCATAGTCTGCAAAAGTAATCCTTTCTTATTGAACTCTTTGTAGTTTCATGTGACAGGTTAAGCAAAATACTGCATAATTCTGCATTCCTCCAGTTTTTGGTTGTCTTTTTTATAAAAAGACATGGAAATTGTGTAATGCATCTCTTTTCAGACCATTCAATACCTTCGGCTACCATTTCCTGTAGAGAGCAGCCAACATATTCTCAAACACATTTGGGTTGCTTTTAAAGCCATTCCATGGATGCTTTGGCTGAATGTTTAGGTTATGGTTTATCTATGGATCACAGTCGCTCCTCTCAGGTTACCATGGGCCCCATGGTTCCTACTCTGATGAATGCTCTGTCACTTTAAGAAGACTGTCATGGTCTTGTAGGTTTGCATTAGTGTAGTTGTCTTTCCATAATCTGTTGAACGGAGCTTAAAAAGGCTTTCAAAGCTTTACCACAACTTTATCTCTGATCTGTCCGACATGTTCCTCCTGATGCATGTTGGTGAACAATATTATCTAACACATCTCCAAGGCCTGAACAGATGGATTAGATTTATGCTGGGGATTAAATGACATGGTCTACAGGTGAACTTTCACTAAAGGTGGGACTTGAATTTAGGGGCATCAGGTTTAGGATGAATTCAAAGGTACACCTCACTTTTCAGGTTTTTATGTTAAATTATGAAAAGCATTAACTTTTTTGTTCTCCTTTTTCAATTACAAGCTTCTTTCTCTTGGTCTGTTGCATAAAATCCCAATGCATGAAGTTTAATGAGAAAAAAAATCATGACAGTTATAATAACTTTTTAATGTACTCATCTATCTAATCTTTTTTCTATGTTAGCACTCAGTGAAGTACTTACAACCTGTTCAAGAAAGGCCATTTGCTGTCCAGCTGGGGATATTTTTGTCTGTCCTCTCTTCCAACACACACACAACATTTTTTTTGTCTGTCCTCTCATCTAACACACACACTCAGTCGACATCGCTGCTGAGGGTTCAGCTTGTGTCTCCCAGCTGCAGGTGGCTCAGAGGTCCTCTGGCTGCAGGGCTGTAGGGGAGCACTGACCTGTAAAAGCCTCCAGTTCCATAATGTTCACTCCAGTCCATGGCTAATTTAATAAAGGCCATTCAGACAGACTGTAACCAACATCTGTCTGCGTTCACGCATCACCTCTCGGAGTCACAGGGGCCACAATTCACGCTCAGTTACCACTTCACTTAAGTTTTGCACAGAATGCTATTTAGCACCCCTGGTGCTTTTTTTTTTTTCACTGGTTAACTGGGGCCAAATGAGATCATCTTTAATGCTGTGACCATAAAAATCTTTCTAAATACATTCTACAGATGAATCATCAATGTTGTTTATTTTTCCTTGACTTTGCTTTATCAATTTAACCAAACTCTGTTATAAACCAGACAATAAATGATATGAGTTTAGAGATCTGTGTTTAATTGCTCAACTTTTGAAAGCTGCTTTACAGTGAAGTAAATCAGAAATGTAAGGAAATTGTGTTTTTGGAAGCTTTATTAAAAATGAGATGTTTTTTTTTTTTATATATATATATATATAAAGGTGATTTTGTAACATTAAAGCTACAGAATCTTCATATGAAAAACATTCAACAGGTAGTGTTTCTGCCAGGAGATGAACACTGATACTCTTCTTCATTTATCTTCCTTCTTCTGCCATCTGTGGTGGCAGAAAAGATGACAAAGAGAGGAAAAATGAAGGTATTTTTTCCATAAATCCAATGAACTAACAGATCAGGGGTGCAGGGTTGGAGTAAGGTGGAGGGGGGAGGGTAAGTGGAGGAGGTGAAAGGGGCTAATAGGGAGGATATCAAGTTTCTTCCCTCCCCCTTTTATACCTTATGCTGCCTCCTTGTTTCCTGGCTTTATCAGTCCTCTGTACCTCCAAATTAAATTTGTCCACAGATGGGGTGAATAGTATGGGGGTGGATGGATGGAGAATATGGAAGCCCCTGAAGAGTCAAGCTGGCCATGATGATGACAAGCCAGATGCAATCGGGATCGGTCTTGTGCATGTGTGGATCTGTCTGTGGGTGGGGTGGGGGGTATAAGGGGAAGGTGAAAGGAGCAGCCTTCCATAGAGATAAACATAGTGTAGCATCAGTGGGGCCCTCAGGGCAGACCAAGTGCCCACTTCCTGTCTGCTCTTTGTCCACTCACAGAGGATTGATTTATCTCTCCTCCGCAAGCTGACACATCAAGAGGAAGATGTTGCAGGGTAGTTTAGTGACTCGGTTCGAACTGCAGCTTCTGTCAAATAGCAGACGGACAGCAGATGAAAGGAAAGCCATCTTGAGCGAATGCACTCAGGTCACAACTGTTGAGCAGTTTGGATCTCCTCAGAGAGCAGAAACATAGGGAAGGGTCGGGTAATATGCACTGAAATGCATCCTGTTTCTCTGTTCCAGATCTATTATCAGAGAAGGTACATTTACATCGCTAGTATTCATTTATGCATCTGCAGTTTGCTTCATTTCACATACAATATAATCATAAAAGACAAGTCATAAAAAATGTATTAGTTTATCATAAAGTCAATACGATATATTTAAATACGTCAGCGTCATAAAGCTAATGAATATTATATTTTGAGTGTTTAAGTTCTGCTACTTTGGAGAACCTAAATAAAATTAAACTGCTGTTTTTTTTTTACAAGATATTTCTCTGCTATTCCTAATCTATAGATGTTTATCCACAAAATCCCTTATCTTTCCTAATCAATGGTTTTTAATATAAAAAAAAATATATATATATATAGTAAGCATCTTTTTATTACCTGCTTGTTTTTTTTTGTTTTTTGTTTTTTTTTACACAGAAATTTGAGGAAATATGTAGTAAAGTTGAACCATAGCTTTATTGAAGAGGAAAAAAAACTTTGGTTAAAGTTGTTTAGGAGGTACGTCTTATGTGGGTGGTTTGGTTGTATAGGTAAATTCTTTATTTTTAATGTTAATCACAGATTGTCCATTTAAAGACGCAAAAATTCAGAAGGACTTAAGGATATAAGAAGAGATCAATCTGTACAGTTTTTTTTTAGGGCCGATGTTGGTTATTTATTCGCTGCTGATTTTTTTGGGGCCTATTCTGCAGTCTGATTTCGCTTTCTCCTTTTGCATTATGAAAATTTTATAATAGTCTTAATTAAAACAAAAAGAAACCTTAATAAAACAAATAAAGGAAAAAAAAATTACCAATTGGTGATTAATGACTGATTAGTGGGAGTTAGTAATGCAGACCTAACATGATTTTAAGGCATTGCTGCTGAATGCACTAATGCATCCACCAGTCCATGCATGACAGATCAGACAGAAACACTAATATGGGAAAAAAATATGGGCAATATTTTGGTCTATCTCTAGACATAAGTTTAGTGAAGTGTGTCCCTTTACTGTATAGATCTGCTTTCCCAATTGTAGTGATAAAACAAAGTGATTTTGTTCTTTTTAAACAAGTTCCTTAGAGGTATCACCAGATGATGACTCACTATTTGTTGTCTTTTGACTCCATCTGATCAGAAAAACCTCGGTGTGAATCCTGCAAGTCCATCATTGTGTGTTAGCTTTCTTGGTTTGCTCAGACACCTCCGTAAAAAGGTCAGTTCCCCCGCTGGACCCGCTTTGAAAAAAACAACCATAATATATGGATTCCCCTTCTGACAGCTACAAGTGCCTTGCTTCCAATTTCCATTGTTGTAGGCGGTACAAAAACAAACATGAAGCTTTTGTTGGATGCGAAGCCTTCAGCATAAAGGTTACTCTTAATTGAGGAAACATCCATGAGGCCTTTGACAGTTTCAAACCATTCAAAGCTGTTGAGATAAGAGGGAATATTGGCGGCTTTGAGATATGCTCTGTGTCGGGACAAAGAGTTATAATAAGCATCTGGTATGCCAGCACACACTCCCCCCTCCTCTTGACACTCTCAAACAAAACTGGAAAAAATGCTACTAAATACACACAGCATGATGCAGACACATACTAACAGTTTGAAACAAACACATATGGTCCCTGGATAGCCTGCTGTTGGCCCTTAGTGATGAATGGGACAGGAGGCTCTGAGAGCGAGGCCTGGCTTGGCTGGAAGACAGAGCCATTGATTCTGCCTCTCTGTCACTCACACACACACACACGTGTACACACACCCATCGTCTGTACACTCTGTGACAATGCTCCTTTTCAGACCTCTTAATCCGCCTGACATTGACTAATTGAATTCATTAACTGTCTAGCTGCAGGGCTTTCTTTGTGTTGCTAGTTATTTACAGGTCCATTTAAAAAGTAACAATCCAGGAGGAAATGTCAGTTTATTGCTGGAATGACATTAAGCGAACGCGCCGGCTGTGAGTCCTGTGTGTGTTCATCATTAAGTGTCACACGTGTGCTGTTTAACATCCATGAATGATTTAGTGCACAGCCTAGAGAAAGTTGAGGAAAGCCCACAGTCCCCCCAAATGACTTTGTTTTATAGCCAGATGATGACAAAGAATTAAATCATAACCTACTTAACAGTTTGTGGGTGTGTGTGAGTGTGTGTGCATGTCAGGTTGGGTTAACCAGCGTATAGGTGGAGCGGATCTTTAGGGACGGCTTTAATTCCAAACCAAATAAAATCCTACATCGACTCTGGTTTCCAAAGCTATCCCTGAGGCCCACTTAAGAAAATATCACCACCCCGTATTCCACATCCAGGGAGTTTTCAACTCTGGGAAACTGCTTTCACCTCACTTTCTGGGGTTATTATGCAAACTATTTTGACATGTAATGAAATATGCTTTTCTTAGATTCTCGTTAGTTTGCTGGGATTTATTGAGCTATCTTCAGTCAGAACAATTCAAGAGGTCTGGCTCACTTTTTTTTTACCGTGCATACTGTGCTTTTTTCTCTTAAGTTGTCCCTTGCAAATAATTTGCACTCTTTGAACTTTTTATTTGTTTTTCTCATGATTATATAACTTTATTAATTTATTTTTTAAATAAATCCAATAGACAAACAAAAAGCAATGTATAATGTTTTAACAACTGCAATTCTGAAATGTTCCTCTTTTAAAAGACTATATTACGTTTTGTTCAAGCATTGCCCAATATATATATTACCATCTACACAGTATGATGCAGCCACTATCATGTTTGGGCATTGGGATTGTATATTCAGGGTGATGTGCAGGATTGGTCTTTACACACCTGTAATCTTTGGCAGTTTAACAAAAATAAAATCGCTAAGTTCTCATTTGACTAGAGGAAAACTTGTTGAAAAGACATTGTAAAGATGACATGATTTACATACAAACAATGTCTATATTTGGTTGAAAAGTAAAAATTGAAAAGCCATAATTTTCAGATTGTTGAAAAACTGTTTTCTACATCTTTTTAAACATCTATTATTGGACTAAAGTGGGACAAAATCAGACCAGCTCAATTTTCAACAATGATTTTTGGACTAAATAAAGA
This sequence comes from Cyprinodon variegatus, assembly GCF_000732505.1. Classification (NCBI taxonomy): domain Eukaryota; kingdom Metazoa; phylum Chordata; class Actinopteri; order Cyprinodontiformes; family Cyprinodontidae; genus Cyprinodon; species Cyprinodon variegatus. The sequence goes on along the minus strand of NW_015151552.1, from coordinate 223,898 downwards.
CGTTTGGTGTTTGGGGGGAAATAAATAGGACTTCTTATGGGTTCTTTTTAATAATACCTTTATTTCTGTCAATTTTCAGTAAAGGACAGATTTTGCAGGTAATTTTTTGCTGTGAAATTCTACACTTGCTCCTGATTCTACAACAATCTCTGAGGTCTTCGCAGAACAGCTGGATTAACAGTACAGAGTTAATAGCACAAAGGTGGCATCTATTTACTGCCTATAAAGCTTCTGCAGACATTTTTTTTATTTTTTTTTTTTATTGAGGTTCTTCAGATTAAGTAGGGCTTATATGAGTGTATGCATGCTACATTTTTATTAGCAAAAACAAAAAAACTGAAAAAGACAACTACATGTCCTCAGTTGAACATTAATATTGTTCAATTCATGCGATAGAAATGTGCTTGACACTGTATGGAAACCTAAGACTTTTCAAATCTTTGGGGGTTGTATCCCTTGATACTTAGGTCTTTGAATTTCTCTTGTGAGAAAACTTTTTTTTGCCCTGTGAACTTTATATCTACAATAATAATGGATAAAACTTTCAATATGTCATGCAATTAAAGCTCTGTGTGTGCAGATGAAAATTAAACATTGTAATTTCTTTATAGTTCAAGCCAATATACTGAAACAGCCCAGAAGGTCAAATCAAATGGGATTTCATCTTAGATTGGATTCAGACAGATGATGAATGCTTGTCTGGGACTGCTGAAGAAAATAGAAATGAATGATGATTAGGGAACAGAAAAGAGATGATTTAAGCAATTATTCTTTTAAAGAATAATTTCAACTTTTCTCAAAACTTAGTTACAAAATAATATTCATTACTGTTTTTGAAAGAGAAGTAATTTCCCTCCAGACTCCGACCTGCTCATTCCACCTGAACTTAAGAAAAGGGACTGCCAGGGATAACAACATTAAACCAGTTTAAATAAGTAGGAGAAGCCTCTTCTTAATGAACTAAACTCTGTTTTATACTCTTAACAGCAGTGCTGAAGCACATAAGTCTGGTTTTATATTCAAGCATAGAATCAAATCCTCTCTGATAAAAGTTAATAGAATAGAATAGAATAGAATAGAAAATCCCTTTATTGTCCCACAATGGGGACATTCTGGTGTTTACATCAGCAAAAGGATTATAGAATAAAATGGTCACACAAATGTGGACCTTTGAAAAATGTACAAGAATAACATACTAGTGAAGAGTTAACAGATAAACAATAGAATACTGTACTTTAAAGTGTTTTAACAATATAAAACTGTGCACCTGAAGAATAAATAACAAATATACAGCTATGGACATCTTTACAGTAATAGATATTTGAAAATAGCAGAAACATCAGAGATCTTACCGGGTAGAAATGTTTTTAAATTTTCAGATGGATTTAAAGGCACACTATGCAACATTTTTCAGTTAATTAATGTGTTCCATAATGTTTTGGATGATTAAATGAGTCATTTCAGGTCGAACAAAGGTTTTCTCGGCCGCCCTGGTGGTCTGTAGGGGAAATACCGTACTTGCAATTGCAGGAGCCCTCGGCCCGCACCCACAGGCTCAGAAGTCTCGTGCATCGCGAGAGTCAGTCTTGCTTTACGGCGAGAACTGCTACACGCCCCCAGTGAAAGGCAAGCTCGTTGCTAGCGCAGTGGCGATATTTGTGCAGTTATCATGGAGGAACCAGGGAGAAAAAAGCGAAAGCCCATGTCAGAGCAGGCAAGAAAGAGGAAAAGGGCTCTCTACCGCAGTGATTCGTTGCGTTCGCCTGTCTGCTAAGCTCAAAACAACCGCGCCTGGCTTTAAAGTTTTTATCCCTTGTTACTTTGGGGACATTTCTACTGGTTTTACAGAACGCAGATCACTTAGCCCCTGCATTCTTGTTAATGTGTAATTAAATCACATACATAATTCAAAAGCTGTACTTCTAGAAATGTTGCACAACCTCAATCAAAAGATTTTACAAAAATGCAGTAAAACACAGAATACTTAAGTGTCTCTAACTTTTAAGCAGATCCCTACAGATTTTAGACTGCAAATCATTAGAACCTGGCTCCACCAATGTATTGTTGCATACTTGGATGTCTACACTATATAACAGTTTCTAACTGCTGATAATGGCTGATAAATATGATTCTACACTTAGCAAAGTTTTTGTTTGCTTGCATAACTGGGCACGACATTTTTATTATGCTTGTGGTCTAAATAACACTCAGCATGTGTGGCTGCTTATCTATAAATCATTACGTTTGGCAGGTTCATTTATGAACATTTTGCCCAGGACTTTGTAATTCCTTCAATACTTTCATCAGCTTTTCAACAACAGTGCCTAATGCTACCACACACAGAGGTACACACTTAGTTACACACAACCCTGAATCACTATCCTGCTCTCATGAAAGCCACCACATCACAGGTAAACAGTCCTGCCTCCTCTCAGTAATAAATCGCAGTTTGGTGGAGAAGAGCTCATATAGATACCTATTAGACCCCCCAATTGTCTTACTGCCAGCTTTGAATGGTGTCTCTCGATGAGTTTAATTGAGCCCTGAGTGGCATTCATCAGAGTCTATTGTCATTCTTCCTTTTGCCTTTCTCACTGGAGGTAATTGACTGCAGAATAATGCCACACGATCAGTCCATCTATGGAGCGACAAGCCGTAGATTGATTAGGCCTGAGGCAGTGCGGTGAGCCGCACAGTCACTGAGATATTGTTATTCTCCAATATGAAACTGCTCTAATAGAGCTGGACAGAGACTGATGATAAGAGGAGATGGGAAGGAATAAAGAAAGCGCTGAAACATTACCACAGCTCATTTAGGTAAGAGTCACATTTTGTAGAGCGAACAGGTTGGGTTGTGCACCGTTTTCCTTCAATATTAGGATTATTTTACTGACACTCTGGGTTAATGGCACTTATAAGACACTCTAAACCAATGACAGTTTTATACTTTGAAGGTTTATATTGTCAGTGAGAGCGTTTGCAAACAGCCTAACGGTAAAAAATGTATGAAATTTGCCAGTGTATCACATTTTTTTAAATACTACCAATCTGTGTGTGTATATATATATATATATATATATATATATATATATATATATATATATATATATATATATATAAATATATATATATGGGCTGCAACTCATCATTTTGCTATTTGTTTTTTGTTTTTGATTAATCAATTCATAATCGAAAGTGAATAATCGCAATCTTAAATTCAAAATATGTATGATTGTTGTGTGTATGATTGATGTATGATGATATTTTTATTTTACAATTTTTTGTCTAATTACTGCCCTAAGTGGGTCACACTGTCCAATAAAGATATATTTTGGAGTCTATTCTCACCAGTTAATGATTAATAGATTACTAAATTAGTTGACAATTATTTCAATTATGGATTAATCCCCATTTATCCGACTGTTTTAGCCCTATATATATATATATACGTATTAGGGATGCACGATATAATCGGCCCCCTATCGGTATTGGCCTGTATCGGCCTTAATAATAAATATCGGACATCGGCCACCCCACCGATATTTAACCTGATATTTGATCAGCTTCTGAGTTTCTAAAGTCTAAAAAAAACAAACAAAATACTACTTCTTCTTCTTCCTCAAAAACTTCTTTTTTACAGACTTAAAAACTTCTAAAGACGAGGAAAAAAATATTGATACATTAAAATATCACAATATCTTCATATGCTGATATATTGCCATTTAAAAACAC
>NW_015151552.1:210063-219671 GCF_000732505.1 Cyprinodon variegatus | reverse complement strand
CTCTGGAATGGAAATAAATACAAAACATGGTTTTAATACTTTCATATATAAATTCATGTTTATGTGGACTTCCACCTGTAAGTCCTTTGAAGTGTGTTTGATAAGTGCAATAATATATAAATGCATTGCTAGGCAAAAATATCTGCCCCAAATGTGAAGAAACTGCCAACCCCCCAGAGCAGATAGTTCTCCGACTGTTCTTCTATTGTTTCTAAGCAATTCCTCCTGAAATGTGAACCTTGACCCGAGTCTGTCATCATTTTAGCTAAATGTTTGACCACCTGCAGATACACACTCAGGAGGCTCATGTAAGATTTATTTTTACAAGATGTTGCCAAAGGAAATATGGGTTGATTCAGTCCAGTAGTTGATTCAGGCGCTGGGCAGCAACTGGAGCTCTGGAGAGAACACAGGTGAGGTTTATTATGAGTGGAGGATTCTAGAAGTTGAAGTTACAAAGATCAGTTTTACCAAGAGGGTCTGTGCCTGAGTCTGGGAGAATATGGCTTTTAAATAATCCAGGTGGTTTGAAGTAGAAAGAGCAGGAGCTAGGTGGGAGAGCGGACAGGGTTCAATTGTTAAAACTGAGGAGCTGAGGCTGCCAGCCAGGTTCTTGACACCAGAGATCAAACTGATGTTTAATTGGTGGGTTTCACAGAGAGAGAGGAAAATCTGGAGCAAAGCACAAGGTAAGAAGCTTTTCTAAGAGAACAAATGAGAACTAAAAAATGCACAGAGAGGTGGAAGCCATCACATTGGTTAGCAATCAGGCATAGGAGGACTGGCAGCACACTCCTCTTATAAAATACTCCGCTTTGATGACACTAAATGGGCTTGCCTGCTGGAGGACCCAACCACCATACTTGATGATGCCTCTGGTGAATGATAAAAAGAACAGCAGCAAACTCTCAGACCCCCAAAAGGGTCAAAGGCCATTTGCTTCGCCCATATGCTTCCTGTATCTGATCTTTTCATGACAATCTGAACAACACAGATGTGGTTATTTCAATTGCAACCCAGGCCCCTTGGCTATGTGGTCCTAAATCCAAAATATATCTGATCATTTCAGATTCAACCTGTGTCTGAAGCCCTCTTCTGCATTTTGCACAGCAGAAGCTGGAAGAAAAATAACCATGGTGAACGATAAGGCAGAGAGCACTCTTTCTTCTTGATCTTTTTTAAGAGATTGTTTTGTTAATTGTGGCTCCGGTTTGAAAAGATATAGTTCTAGATGCAAACCCATAACTACCGCCCATTAATTCTTCCATAAACTACTAGTGACATCGTTGCATCCTCTACTTTGCATGAGGGATAGTTAGTTGTATTGATGCAGTTCACATACAATTTGCATATATTTGGAAATGAAAATCAGATATTACAAAAAAAAAAAAAAAAATCAGAATTGAGCATTAAGGCCTGCAGTGTGAATATAGCCAAAGTCTTTTCCAGCTGCCAAAAGCTTCCCTGTCCCTTTGGTTTAACTTCAGTCTTATTTGAATATTTCCCTCCATTCCACATCCACTTATTGGTGCTAGAAGCCTTTATTGGGTAATATGGATTAAAGGTCCTAGGTATAACCTAGAACAGTTAACTTGAGGAGTCTCATTACATATGATTCTGCCTATCCTTAAGGCAACCAATACTGACTTTCTTATTCCCTTCTTCTATAAAAGCCATGACTAAAGCACAGGGCTGTGAGTTGTCCTGTCAACACATCTTTCCACCTTACTTATGGATCTGTACAGCTCTTTCAGATTTAACATAGGCCTCTTAGCTGCTTTTCTGAATAATGTTGTCTTTGCAGGACCTTTCAGTCTAGATTAACAACTTTGTCTTGGTAGGCCTGAAATTAGGTCATGTTTTTTAATTTTTTATAGATGGATTAAGCAGAGCTTAGTGTCATTCCAGGCACTGCAGTTCATCTTCTCCTTCTGTTGGATAAACAACCAATTTCTGACAAAAAAAATGAAGATAATAAATGAAGACAATAATAGAATAGAAAAATGAAGTACAAATAAAGAGTATAGGTCACACAATATTGGAAAAAAATGGTACTGATTTAAGGAAGGAATTAAGTCATTACCTTTAGAACGACACAAAACTGCAACCCTGAAATAGAAATATAGTAAGGAGAATAAGTTTCCTTATATTTTCTCTTCTGCTGTGCAAGAAAAAAAAAACTTTTAGAAGTAGCTGAAATGAAAAGCAGCCAGTCAGTATAAAACTTTTGAGAAATTCTTTAAAAAGCACTTCCTGTTTTTAGGGCAGCTTTAGTCTTTCAAGGTTAGTCGACAGTTATGAAAGCTGAAGGATAATAGTGATGCTTATCTGCTCTAGCTTCCCTTGTCTCAAAGTACCAAAGAACGTCTGATGCACTTTTAACCACTTATGCTGTCGCTATGTTTTTCTGTATGATCTTGGATACATGGAGACGGGTGGGTGGGGGGTGGTTGGCGGAGGTCTCACCCCCCCCTGCATGTTTTTTTTTCTGGCAGCTTCATCAACAGTGTACAAAATATTACTTCTGTTATAGCAATTCCATTGTAATATTGTAAGTTTGCGTTTTTCATTTAACGACCAGCTTGTCATTTTTCAGGACAAAAGAAGCTGAAAATTTACTAATTTTAAATCATCTGCTGATTTTATCTGTGCAACTTTAAACATAAACTCATAAGCGGATTTGGTACCAGTGCATTTTTTAATCAGACTATACAGAACTCAGGAATTATGTCCACATTTTTTCTTAGCTTTAGAGTTTGTCAGCATCTGCAAGAAAAGCCTATAGAGCAAAAAAAGAGAACAAACTAAGAAAGAAAAATATGTGTAATATTTTTTTCTTTTTTTTTTTTGTTGCTGATGCAAGCGACAGTGACAGTGGGCTTATTGCTGAATCAAACACACAGTCACTGCCCTACACAGACTGACCCAGTAATAGGGGCCAATGAAATCTGCTCACTGGGAGCGGGGGACTTGGTTGCCGGTTCCTTAACCGAGTGAAACGATCTCATTCTGCTGCTGTCATACAAAGCAAACAGTATACTTCAATCACCACCAAACCCCATTGTCCTCTGGGGTTTGGTGCTGGCAGCTTTGACACATAGGAGAAGGATTTATGCTGCTACATAGTGTTACCCAAATGAACATGACATGCAATGCAACCTGGGATTTCATAGTTATATGTTTTACTTTAGGTGTTCAACAAAGAAAATATTTAAAAGAGATACTGTAGGGACCTGCCTCAGCTCCTTTATGGTTTAGATTATTTGTAAATGTTTAGTTCTTTGTTTTTATCCTATAATCAAACTGTAGTGTAAAGAAACAGTCAAGGACCTAAAACAAGCTAAGCTCTTTCTTTGAAAGGCTGCATTTTTTACTATGCTGATAAAGATTTTGCTCAGAAATGACCCAGATAGCAGAGAGTTTTAATCCACTATATACTGCAGCCTGAATCTGGGCAAATTTTATCTTTTTTTTGGTAAAAACAGTCATCAGGCTAACTTAAATTGATTCTGTCTGGAATAGGCCTGCAGTCAGTCATGTAGCAGATGCTCAATAATAATGATCAAACCTGCTCATGCAGCGCACCAGAACCTCTCATTTATCATATTTCATACAGGTTATTCATGTCATGGATTATAGGGATTTGACAAGCTACCAGGGCCTTATAAAATGCCATTTTCTATGAAGTCTTACGACTGCACAAGCAAGATACCAGCAGCACAATGTTAAAAGGATTAATAATCAGCTCAGTGTGAAGAATTCTGCATGAACTTATTTTGGCATCCTGGGATCCTCACTGTCACCAGCATGTTTGTAAATGTTTTATTTTTTTCAGGCTGAATTAATAGCACAGGAAAGTAAACACAACATCAATGGTGGGTCTGCTCTTCCCGCTACTCTGCTTCTCTACCATCAAACCGGATGTCCTCAGGGGTTTGGAGAGCTGAGGAAAACCCTGTTTTCTGGAACCTTATCATCTCTGCAGCTTGCCCCTATGTAAAAAAAAAAAAAAACCCTCAAAGAACCCAAGAAAGACAAAAATTAGCATAATTTCCAATTTTCCATGCATATTATCGCTATTCTTTAATATAGTTTTTGATGTATCCACCAGTTTTTCAAGCAACTGAACTGGAATCCAAAAAAGCACACCTTGAGAAATGTGCTTGTCTCTCAGGACTATAGTGTTCTGAATATCAGGTTCAAAGTGAAGTATTATTGAGTTAAATACTGAATTCTGTCAGAAACCATTAATTTCACTAGTAAAAATCAGCTTTTAAATTTGCACATTTAAAAATTATACATATCTCTGTCTGTCTTGTTGTTATTGAATGTACTGAGGGGTGTAACAGTACATCCGTCCATATCAATATATGGATCAAATGATAAATAATACAAATATAGCAAAGCAAAATAAAAACATCAAATTGCATCCTCAATTTACGATACACTACGGCGTGTTCCTCTGTTGCTTTAGCACATTTACACATATTTTTACCTAATGATATTTGCACAACCACAACATTTAGTTATTTGTGCACATCTGAGCTGGTGTTTCCTATTCTTTCTGACAGATTGCATCTGCTTTTGGACATACATTAATCACTTTCATAAAACTCTGCTGTTTAATAACATTATCATTATCCCATCCCATGTCTGTTAAACTAAACTAAAGCTTTCTAAATCTATAGTCATTTGATATAAAACGAATAATCCTCATGTCATCGCTTTAGTCATAACATATAAATGTAGAACCTGTTTTCAGAATTGTAAATTAAAATGTATAAAATTCCTATTAGGACAGATTTTTTATTTATTTTTTATAAGAAACATTTTTTTTGTCATCTAGACAAATCATGCAATATTGCATAATGAAATAATAAATATGCTGTTGAGGGTTGTTTTTAATATGAAGCATTTCCTGGTTCGTCTCAACAGCCATATTCTCCATGCATCCTCACTTACAGAGAGACAGATGATTTGGAAAGATTTTTTAAACACTGTAAGTTATGCAGACTGCCTAATTGTTTGCTGCTTCTTATAGTAAACTCGCTGTCTGATTAAAAAAAGCAATTATTTCACATATTTAGTGACACTTTGCTGCATTGCATCATGTTCAAAATCAAAACCAGTTTGACTGATGTGATATGAAAATAATGTTTCTTCAGCAGGACAATGATTGTATTAAACAGAGTGGGAGACGTCTGTAACCTTGATTCTATTTGCATGTGTAAAAAAAAAGTTTGTTTTTATTGTGTTTTTGTTATGCAAACCACTTCAGTCATAGAAAGGCGTAAAACATGTAATTTTTGGACTAGCCAAACTTAAATTGGTATATAATGCACTGAATACAAATCCTTCAAAACACAGTTGGTTGTTTTAGAAATGATTCCTATATTGTTGAAAACAAAAACTGGGGATTCTCATTTTTCCCCCCCCAAAAAATATTGCCACAATCATGTGAGTCGTTTTGTCCTCTGGGCTGGTGGATTTGTTTCACCCCAACTTAGCATGTTTTTCTTCACCTCACTGAACACGGGTTTTGGTTTTTGAATTATTCATCTTACCCCTACCTTCAATTTCTTTATTTTTTTCTTTTTTATTCCTGTTTTCTCTCACCTTTCTTCCTTGGTATTCTGGATCTCATCTGTATTCCCTGTTCCATCACAGTGCAGTTTTTACCCCTGTCCTATCCCTGCTCTTGTTTCTCAATAAGTGATGCTGTGTTGCCTAGATACTTGTCTTCTCTTCTCTGTATGAGGGAGGCTGGCTTTGGGAAAGATGGGATGGAGAGGGGGAGGATGGAGAGACGGCTGAGGAAAGGAGGCCATCAACAATCACCAACGGGCTATGAACCCACTGAAGGAAGACGGCTGGGGGAAAAAAACGAAACGTAAAACAGAGGGGGTTGCTGTCAGTCTGTCAGTCTCTGCCTCAGTCTTTTTTGTTGTTTTTTCTTTTTTTTACCATAAAAAAAGTATAAGTGGAAGTTTTGACTTCAAATAACTCAACGAAACTTGTGTAAATGTTTGTTTTTGCGTGATCCCTTTAAAACAACAATGGCACTAGTATTAAAAAATCCCCCCCCAAACACACACACACAAACCCTTACTTCTGTTTTTCCTGTCACTCCTTGCATTGTGGCCTTTGCTCTCCTGCTCAGCCCCCACCATTCATTCCTTCCCCCATTTTAACCAGTGCCCGTCTCCAAGACAACCACTCCATCATCCTCTTATGGCTTAGCTGCCAATAGCATTACTGATGATTTGCTTGTGTGTGATAAGTATTACTGTGCCCTGCTGTGCTCCTCTCCTTCTTCTGTTTGGTAAGACTTTGAAGATTTAGAGCCGGTCAAGATTGAAAATTGATTTCTGATGCATTATGTCGAGACGTGATCTATATACAGAGGCTGCTGAGGAGATTTTTCGGGTAAACTCATTAAAAGTTTCAAGACTGATAACTATAATAAAAGCCTGCTCATATTCGTCTTGCTTAACTTTTAGTTTAAAGGAAAGATCAATACTTATGATTGTTTTATCTTGGAATTTCACTGAATGTGTTTGAGACGCTGTGATTATTCAAGCTTTTTTTTTCTACCTCTTCCTTATTCATTGATAATTTAACTTTATTGGTGAAAACTCTACCAACACGAATCATTGGTGTGAATGTAATCAGTTTTGGCCTTGGTGCATTTAGGCTAGCGTTATTTTTGCCACAATGGCGATAGATGTTACAATTAGACAGAAGAAGAACTTTAACGAAGTTTGGCCACATTCCCACTACTGGCTTGGTCCAGTGATTGGTCCAGGGATCAGTGAAAGTGACAAACTTCACATTTTCTGTTTGAATCATGCAGTTGGGATGGATTGTCTCAGGAGGCAGTGTTGCTCCAGTGTTTAAATGAACAAAAGCACAATTAAAGAAGTCTCATTAGGGGTATCTGTTGATACTTTGTTGAACTTTTTAAATTTCTCTCATCTTCAGAGTTCTCGTCTTTATTTTTCTTTTCTCTTCTTGTTTTAACTAAATGTGCTCCTGTTGTGTCTCTTCCTACTACTACCTCAGCGATAGTTTCAAGGTGTTATTTCTCGTTCCATGTCTATTGGTTGTGCTGTTCTTTTTACATCTCGTTGCAGTGATGAAACAGACTGAAAATGTTTTATCATTATCACCTTTCTATCTCCTCTTTCATCTTTTCTCCTTTTTTTCTGTTTTTCCTCTTCTATTCTATTTACATTGCAGTGTCCATATAATCTGTAAAACTCCCTGCATAATTATAATAAAGCAATTTATATGCATGAAACAAACGGAACACTATGGCAATAGCCCTGCTGCTCCACTTGTGAAAGTAAAATCTGTTGGGGTTTTTTTGGCATCAAGACAATTATTCTTATTGCCACTTTGCCAGGACACTAAAAAAAAAAAGAAAAAAAATCTCTTCCTGTCTTGAGGATTTTAGGTATTCTTCTCTGGACTGTTAAAGGGTTGGGTATGGGTCCCCAGTAGGGCCATCCAGTCCAGTAACTGGAGCAGTGTCCAATGTGGCTGAGGTCACAACTTAAACTAGATAACCTCCTCATTTTATTTTGTAAACCATTGCACTAATGAATTGACCAATGCATGCGCTTATGGGCTGATACAGACCCAACCTTCAAATAAGATGTAATTTGTGGGCAATTGTTCAAGAAAAACCTGGTGATAACCAAGGCTATAAAGTCAAAGATGCTGAAATTTCAGGTTCTCGGTCCACAACGATCTTTAAGGACTGAGAAGAAATTAAAATCTCGCTGCAGCTTTATGTTCACTTAAATGAACTTTGTTGAGAGGTCACTTTGTTAGAAAAGACAAATATGGTGCTGTTTGTCCACAATGAGACGAATAATGTTTGAAGTCAAGTTTAGATCATCAAGGTAACCAGCAATAGCTTCAACTGTTTTATGTCCAGTGGCACTAAAAGGTTAAAATTTGAACACAACTGGGTGTTCCAATGGGACAATGACGTCAATTAGTAAACAGTCTTTATAAAGAATAAACCTTGTTAGCATTGAGCTTCTGGAATTGGTCCCAACTTCAACCCCATTGATAAGACATTTTTCAGGGAGCTGGATAATACCTAATGGTTATTCTTTTGACCCTTTTTGGCTAACAGAATATCCAATTTACTTATTATGCAGGATTTGAAATCCATTTAATTTTTTTGTTATTGTACAGGCATTAAAATGATGGGTTCCCATTTGTCTGTCCAAAGGGCTAAAATAATGCCATTCATGTCGATTGTGATCGCAACTTTTTCTCCAAATTAATAACACAGACAGAGGAGTTATTTTATTTTTCCATTACTTTTTTCTTAAAAATGAACAATTTAGGAGTTTGTTTCTTTCTTTAGAAACCAAACATACATGGTTTTCCTGTCCTTTCCAATCTCCACAGCCTGCTTTCATTTTAACTGAGAGATGCTACAGTATCCCTGCACTCTCATCCAGCTTTTGTGGGAAGCTTTTGTTTGCTGCTTTTTCTCTTCTTCCTTCCTCCTTCAAACAAGCAGTCTTCAACGACTCTTTAAGACCACCATGTTTCTTTGTGTTTTCGATATGGGGAGGAGGGGAATTCGGCTGCAGATAGTGCTAATAGGCCTTCTTAGCTTGATGTGGAGCCGCCACGGTCACTGCTTCCATATTCAGTTCCTGCCCCATGTCCAAAGGGAGCTCCATAATACTTCAGCATTTATACTGAGACAAAAGACAAGTGAAAGGAAGAGCAGCGATGTAAGAAAGGCTGTCTGTACTATAGAAGTTAAGTCTACTTCATTTTTTTTTTTTATTTGGAGGGGATTTGTATGATTTGCATCCTGTTGCTTGCAGAAAATAACTTGGATGATTGTTTATTTGGTTTCTTATCGATATTCAATCTATCCTTTAAAATAATCCAGATTTACTCCTTGGCAATATACAAGAAAGGAAAAAATCTCTCTCTAGCATTTGTTAAAAATAAAACAGAAATAAAGTAAATTAGCTTGTCAAAGAGTTTGCAATCTTTGAAATATATATTTTTTTACCAACAACTCAGTTTGGTAAGACACATTTATTGGTATAAAGTGTGTGATGCTTTGTTCTTTCAAACTGAATCCCAGCAGTAGCAAGTAAAATCCAGATAAAGGACTATGTTCAAAACAGTACTACTCTGCTTCTCATCTCTCCTTTTCTCTCATTGCACCCAGGTTTGGGTTTGCATTAAAATCAATATCTCTGAACCTTTGAGTTTTTTAGACAGTTTAAACTATTTTTCCTTGGTATTCAAAATTATATTTTGTCTTTGGTTGACCCTGACATGAAATGGACTGTCTGCAATTAAATGTTGAATCATTTGGGCATACATTTGAGTTTTCGCACTGACAATAAAGATGTCAACACAACCATCAAACCCAACCTGTCATCAGGGTTATGAAACTGTCAAACTCGAGCATCTGCCTTGCATTGAAAATGAATGAATAAAACTCTTAAATTAGCTGTGTGAATCTGATACTGAAGTATTCAGTTTGATCACCAGCTAAAGTAAACTCTTAGCCTGACGTAGTCCGACTCAATTCTAGTCAGAATATGAGTCTGATATTG
>NW_015151552.1:204440-208873 GCF_000732505.1 Cyprinodon variegatus | reverse complement strand
ACCGGTTGCATAGTGTACCTTTAAATAAGACTATCTACCAATGGCAAGAATACTGGCATGTCCTGGTTCTGGAGCCCTTTTAAGTCGCTGTTCTCACACTGATTCCTCTTTGCCCCAGCCTTAGCTCAGGAACACTGTCCCCTTACCTCTGTTGTCCAGATGATTTGTCCCCCCTTTTTCTTTTTTTTTTTTTTGGCACTGTGATCAAAACAATCATGGACCAAGTGCAGGAGAAAGATGCAAATCTGCTCAGGAAAAACAAATGACAATAAAAAAAACCCCGCAACTTCCTGCGATTTAAATCTGTCTTCTTCACAATGACCAGGATGTTACCGGTCATTGCCGGTGTAAGTCTAGTTTACATAGATCATTTTATAAATAATATTTATTCATCTGTGTAGGATTGGATATAGGTATATAACTTGCCAAAGTTCCATTTGAGCGTAATGACGATTTCTATTGTAATTGTTTTTTGTCAGCACTGCGCTGCCGTAGAGCCAACAATGTCTGCCTCCATGTTAGGTTTATTCAATGATAATTATTAAAGTAATGTGTGTTCATATGAAACATTGTAGAAATGAGATGCTTCACTCCTGTGTCATGATTCAGTCAGGAGACCATCCTGCCTTGTCATTCTAGTGGAGCATCCCGTCTTTATGAACTGATCAATTGTTCTGTCAGAACAATACTCTGTTTGTAACAATGTGTCATGTTCTGTTAATAAAACGTTCTGCGGAGGAGGTTCAGTGTGAGACAGTGTGTTTGAGTCTGGGGTTCAACTGTCTCTCCTTCTGCAGAAGCCATATGAAAATCCATTACTGTGTATTTCAGTTCTTCTTCTTTTACAAACCTACATTTTTGAACCCAACACTCCACAAATGGAAACACATTGCCGTGCAGTTAAAAATAACAATTTCTAAGATAAGGCAAAAATTAAGATTGGACCTTTCACTTCATAGATCATATACAACATACAAATAGATTATATGTACCATTTATGTCAGTAAATCCCTGTAATGATTCCCCCATGTACCTTTAAATTAAGTTAACTAGATATCATATAGTTGAAATAAGATAATCAAGTTTTATCTGATCTTAAATGTTAAGTTTTTTTTTTACCTGCTTAAACAAAGACAGATTGCCGTTATTTGAAAAAGGCATTTACTTATATTTTCATTTTTGTGGTGCTATTCCTCACCAATGAAAATATATAAATATAGAAAATTCCAAAATGTTTACTTTTTTTTTTTTCACTTTGTCATGATTAGACCATATGTTTCGCACTCTGTTTATAGGGAAACAGCTTTCCTTATAAACAGAGAGCGAAATGGTTTGGCAGCAGCTTTAAAAACACCTTTAAATTCAAATGTACATTGGTTTTTAGTGTAATTGCTACAGATAAACTGAGGAAGAAAGTATCTTATCTATAAAATTCTTAAATTGAGATGATTTAACAGGAAAGAGGAACTTTTGTCATATGGGAACCAGCTAATATAGTACTCATAATATTATCTCTAAAAGTTTTCAGATGCTGTGAAAATTTGCAGTCAAAAAACTCTTCTTTTTTTTTCTCTCTCCCTTTAAGTTATCTCAGTCCCCTCCTCCCATGATACCCGTCTCCCCCCACCACCTCTCAATATTACAGCTCTAATACTTCCACACCAAGTGCAAATATTTGAGTCTGCTGTCAAATCCCTAATCACACCGATCAATCTCCTGGATATTACCGTTCATTTGAAGGCTTTTGGATTACTCAAATGATTTTGCATTTTTTTCCTCTGAACCTAGTCCTCCCTCATAGATGTATTTGATTGGAGTTTTTCCAAGCACTTGGTGAAAAAATAGTAAGTATATCCATCAGTTTTCACTGTTATAAGTCTTGTTTTATATAGTTGTGGCAAGGTTATTGCTGTCTTACAACATTTAAAGACCCCCAACATGCCTGCCCTACATTCACTATTGCCTTGTGTTGACCTTTTAATTCATAAAACAATTAAAATGCAAAAAACACCAAATGAACTTGTGGTTGTGGCTGAAAGTGCTCAGAAATAACAAGCCTGTATGGTTGAGGGTGGAAAACAAGAAAATGTCTGGAGCCTGCATATTATCAGGCTAATTAGGCAGAGCAAGGCACTTCTGAATGCATAGCTAATGAGCACCTTCTCCATCTCTGTCGGGATCACCCAGCACATCTAATGGTCACATAAATTCTCATTTATAGGTCATAATCTGTCATTTATGTAGACGAGCCGCCCCAATTAGAGACTTGGGTCCTTCAGACTGATGCCTCTCTTGGGGATTCGCAGCTCTGGTTTGCTACCATTCACAAAACCCTATTAGTGACAAACCTTGACCTGGCGTTATATCTGACCCTGGTAGACCGAGAATAACCTGGCTCATAAAAGATGCAGGTACACGCAAATGGTTCCAGGTGCTTATAGTAAGTGTCCTGTCTGTTTGTCGTAATGGCAGACTGGAAGGAAACTACAATAAAAGCTTTGACAGAGTAAGTGTGTGCTTGGAAAATGGGGAACTCTGTTCGGCTTGCTGCCATTTGCTATTCTACCGCTGCCATTTTGGTTGACAATTACTATTGTATCATCATTTGCCAAAACTATTTATATAAACCACGTGGATGACATTAGAATTGTAAATGGATCATAAACTTAGGCTGCATTCTGTTTAGCTCTAATTAGAAGTAAAAATGTAAATTGCCAATGAGCAGGGACCTTTAACTCTATCCCACTGGAACCAACGAAAGGCCAAAGAGTCGCTTTTCCATAACCCCGACGGTGATACGTGAATTTGTCCCCAACTGCTATAAAACAGTAACCAACTGCAGAATGGATGTACTAGGTAGGTTTTAATTAGCAAATCGAGGACAATGGCTTTATAATTTATGCATTTTGAAGATGTTCTCACACTTTACATATGATGAATTATCAGCATTTAGGATTTTAACTATTAATACCTAGAGGCCAGTCATTTACTTAGTGTATTTCCTAGATTTCCCCCTCTGCTCTTTGGGTCTCCATTTACTTCTAGGTTTAAATGTAAGTCTTATAACATTTGTCTGCATTTCAACACAAACTATAATGCAATATTTTGTTGTACCTGCCTCTGTGATGTATCAGGTGGAATCAAAAAACTATAGTGTAATACAACTGAATTATGGATCAATTTGGTTACATTACTAGAAACCAACTGCATTTGAACAATTCAGGATCAATGACTGTTAATTTGTGTCAATAATTCATAAAAAGAGAAACTCACATCGATTCATTTAGACAGAGTATTTCAAGGTTTTATTTTCTCATGAGAAAAGTTCATTTGGATTGTTGCATCAGGCTAATTAAAAAGGGATTTTTGATGGTTCTGATTGAGCCATCAACCTCTGTTGGGGTGCTTGTCGCTAAGTGGGTAAGGAAGCCTTTTTGCAGTCGTAAAAGCTTTTGGTTTAATTTCAACTTTCTCCTGCTACATGTTGATGTCCCCCAGGGCAAGGCACTTAACCCTGATCTTAATATTTTTGAATAATTGTGCTGAGTTTGTGCATGCGAGTGAGTGAATGTGTCTCTTTTGTAAAATGTTTTAAGTAATTTGTATAAAAAAAAAGCTAAATAAATTCAGCTGATTTTACAGCCTGCCTACTGACATCCTTCACATTGAGGAAATTAGATCAGTGCTTTTAAAAAAGAAGCTAGGAGTTTGTGTGAATGGAAAATGCCTGGTATATTCTTAGACCTGAGGTGATATTTGATAAAAATTTAATGAAAGAAATTGTCCTAAAGAAATAAATAAGCTCAGTCTGTAAAGTGGCCTTTCTTTTTTCTTCTGCAATTGTTCCATAAGGATACAAAATAGACAACAAAACAGTCCTACCTTTTTAGTAATTGAATCTTTTTTGATCTGATGCCTTTTCCAGCAAACCAGATACAGTCTTTAACCAGTGCTAGAGCTTACTAAGACCCAATTCTTTGTGTTTTCAAAGGCCAAGCTGTAACCCTATTCCCGACAACCGGTCCTAATAAACCCAGAGCTTGCTGAGAGCTGGGTCACTGGAAAAAAACTGCTTTCATCTGCAGGCTTACAGGGAAAATCATACAGCAGCCAATCAAATTGTTTTGGTTGCTATTTTTAGAACTGTGGGGTTTTGAAACCCTCTATCCATCTCTCCGCCTTCCACTCATGTCCATCAGGGTCACGGGTGGCTGATGCCTGTATCCAGCAGTCTACAGGTGAAAGGCAGGGTAAACCCTGGACAGGTCTCCACTCCATCACAGGGCAAGTTTTAAAAGCCGGGGTGAAATTCAAAACAAACCCCTCCCTAGTTCTTTGGAAACACAATGTTAGTTTAGCATCATAGTAACACTAGCTGACCTCATTTTGAAATCTCCATTTGATGGAGTTTACCTATATCAGCTGACTTTCTC
>NW_015151552.1:187474-204287 GCF_000732505.1 Cyprinodon variegatus | reverse complement strand
CCGCTAAGTTCTTGTCAGGGTCATGGTGAGGCCGGTGCGTTTGTCTGGCAGTCAATGGGGGAGAGGTGGGGTACACCCTGGAGAGGTCTCCAGTCTGTCACGGGGCAAAGAAGAGACACACAAAGAAACACAACCATGCACACACATTCCCACCTAAGGACGATTTAGAGAAGCCATTTAACCTGACAGATGTTTTTGGACTGTGGGAGGAAGCCAGGGTACCCGGAGAGAACCTATGCATGCACAGGGAGAACAGACAGACTTCATGCAGAAAGACACCAGGCCCGGAATCGAAACCAGAACCTTCTTCCTGCAAGGCAACAGTGCTATCCACTGCACAAGTGTGCAGCCCCTACTTGTTGTACATGACTTCTTTATCACTGTTGATTTTCTAGCATCATATGGTGTCGTTTCTAAATCTTGGTTTAAAACTTACATTTAATTAAGCTTTTTCAAACTGCTGGAGTCCTTCAGAGATAAATTAAAGGGATAATAGGATGAAATATTTCACTTTATTTTGTTGTTTAATTATCTTCATGCTTCCCTGCAATGGACTGGCGACCTTTCCAGGGTGTACTCCGCCTCTCACCCGTAGACCGCTGGAGATGGGCACCAGCACCCCTTGTGACCCCGCCCGAGACATTTCTCCGACTTTGCTCTCGGGCATTGGAAAATCAAATGTTTCCATTGCTCGAATAGCAGCAGCAGCAATGGTTAAAATCTGAAACGTCTTTGGGAAAAAGCCCTATGTGGGAGTTAGTATTTGACTTATAACCAATTTGAATTCAATATCCTCTATCCTTACATCGCTTTTTACCAAGTCCCTGGTAGAAATGAAGTTTAAGAAAAACCAGCATCTACAGTGAGTTATAATGTCATATCAGCTAAAGTCAAGCTCGCTGTTATAAGATGGCAAGTATAAGCTAATGGGTTGAACGTTGAACAGCCCACACTCTGATGACCCTGGGATGAACCTGTGTTGTTAGCCCCTGTTGACCCATTCCACATACCGTCCTCCCTGCTGCTGCTGCCGCTTTCCCAGAAAGTCAATTTTGATCCTTTTATCTCCAGCTGCCCCTGGAGACCTCCCTGTTCTCTACAGACTCTCATCAGGGTCACATTTTGTCTTTCTGTAACTTCTTTTTCTTCGATGGCTGTTAGAGGAAGACCTCAGAAATCTCAGAGGGCCGCCTTTCAGACAAGACAACCAAGAGTGGTGTCTTAGCCCTGTCATCCCTGTCAAATGCTCAGTGCACATGGTTATCCTCAGAATGGAATAGTGTTTGATAGCAAAGCTGAAAATAGATTGCAGTACAAAAGTAGGCCAAACGTTTCATATCCAAGTTTGTTTATCATTTAGAAAATAAATTGTAAAAATCTCTCATTCAAAAAGCTGCATTTACTAACATAAAAGATAGAAGGGAAATATTTTATTTGTTCAGGTATAACTTACAGAAAGCAAGCTAAATGAGGATTCAAGCTACAGTCTGTGCTAAAGTTGTTGGCCAGCCAGCAGTGCTGAAACTTAAGACATATTTGATTCTGAAAGCCTGTAGAGTTCACTTACAATGTGGGCGTTTTATGATTTTCTATTTGTAAACCGTTCTCCTGAGAGAAACTTCTTGTTGTTGTTCCAAGACTATGAGGAACATGATACAGTTGTTTTTGTTCAACACAGTATTTGCTGGAAAATCACAGAAGTGAACATTTGATGCCTTTCTAGAACTGAAAGCTAACGGTACTGATACAGTACACTATACTTGAATATAAATTTTTTAAAGGTCAAGCAACTTTGAGCATAGCTACTGGACTTGGGAAACTGAAAGGTCACGTTAGGAAATATAGCAAAACTTATTGTAATATTACCTAGGTAAAAAACTAAAAAACTAAATTAAAACATTACAATCAAGTTTTCTGAAAAATACTTTTAAAAAGTCAGTTAGAGGTCTATTAATATGGTATTTACTTTGGCATATCAACAAATACTACATTCAGTGTCTTTGATTTGTATACTCTGCCTTATTATTTGGTAATCTGTTGTTTATTGAGGTGCTGGTCTGTTCATTGATTTATAGACTAACAGAAGGATTTTAGAGTCTATTCTCTGAGCTAGAGGGAGCCATTGGAAGGATTTCAGAACCGGGCTGATGTGTTCTACTGTCTTAGTTCTAGTGAGAACACGGGCAGCAGTGTTTTGGATCAGCTGCAGCTGTTTGATGGACTTTTGCAGTAATTGATTCTACTGAAGATTAATGAATGAATGTGTTTTTCTAGATCCTGCTTGGCCAATAGTGCTTTAATCCCACAGATGTTCTTCAGGTGATAAAATGCTGACTTAGTAACTGCCTTTATGCGTTTCTTTTTTTTTTTTTTTTTTCTTTATGGCGTTTCTGAAGGTTCAGGTCTGAGTCCATGATGACACCAAGATGCCGGCCATGAAGAAGCTGTAGGCTAACTCTGGATCTCTCTGAATTTTTAAAGCTCATAGATTACTATTGACTCTAAAATAAAAATTGTATTTTACAGTTTGCTTTTCATGGTATCTCGACTACATTTGTATATCTGTTGCCAAATCTGAAATACTTAGACTAATCAAAGCTGAAATGGATCATTCTACATTCATTCCTTAGAGTAAAGTTAGATTTTTTTAAACTATTAGTCTTTTATATTTTACTTTTTTTTGCATCATGAACATGTTAGATAACTGCAATACATGTTACACTCAAGTCTGGACTTGATTATTCCACAATGATTCAGATTTCTATGATCTACATTGAAACTTTGCAGTGTTGTGAATTCTAAAGACCTAAGAAAATAGGATTCTAAAAAGATTTTAAAGGTCATACTTTATCTTGCTCTCATGAGCCTAATGTCTCGCCAATTCTTGCATCTTATGCGATTCAAACTGGTATGCTGTAATGAGAGGGTTGAAGCAGCAGCTTTTAAGTGACCTGTACACATAATGTTTGCAGATGTGCTTTGCCTTACTCTTTAGCCCCAAAGGGAAGTAGTTTTCCAGTAGAGACAGATACTTATCAATAAAGATAAAGTTAGAGCTTCCTGTTTTGTGTATATGTTTAATTGCATGAGTTAGTATCTCTTTAAAAATCATAACTTTCTTTAAACCTCCACAAACACTTTGCTGCTTGGTTGGGTTTTTGGCTAAGTATGCTTAGAAAAAGGTCAAACCAAACATAAAACCTTTATAGTCTTTAAACTACAACTGTCACCTCCTCTCTATGAGGTAAACCAAAAGTTATATTAAGGTTTAGACATTGCTTTCTCTTTGCTATTATATTCCAATTGACATTTATTTGTCCGTTGATGCTTCCGTCTTCCATGGTTACTGGTTGTCTCTGAATAATGCATATTAAGTAATGAGTTTCCCAAATGGATCAGTGGACAGTCAGTTAGGCCTTGTATAAAGCAATCAATTATTCGATCAATAGACCTTATTAGTCCATCATATAGTTAAGTTGTAGGTATGGGCCTCCTGATTGAATGAATAATTCACAGGACACAGAGGGGAAATGGGAAGGCCGGCCCTGTTCAAGGCTGTCTCATATTAGCTCTTGTATTCTTGTTGTAGGAAATCAAAATATTGAAGCATTACAGATACATCTTTATGCATTTCATTTTCTCATTCATTATATATTTTTTTAAAGTTGGTCATTTGAATTGTGCATATAGACTTGATTTTAGGATGTAGGATACTTTATTTCTGAGGCTGATTTTTGGACAGTTTTTATTTATGGGAAGGCTTTTCTTACTTTTTATATTATCAGTCAAAGGATCAATGTTAAACTTTTATACAGTGTTAAATATATTTAAGCTTAATTAGGTAAAAACAATCTTTAAATCTCTGTGTTAGTTTGGTCTGAATGGTACCACTATAAACATGTTAATGTGCTTATTGTCCAAACGTGAAAAAAAATATCCAAAATTGAGGTTACTTTTAGAGTTACACAAACGAATGGAATTCATTTGAGGTATAAACCTTTGTAGCACATGTGAAAGTTATCGTAGATTTCAAAGTCTTTGAGTAAAAGTCGTGCTGCGCGGGTTACTGTTAGATTTCCTACACACGTTTTCAGATCTTGGTCGGCGGTCGAGATTCCGGCATGGAGTGGTTTGTGCTTGGTTTGGTGTTAATAGGCACTTCTTCATAGACCTGAAACAAACTTGCTCAAGGGGGTAAAGTCGAAACCAATGGCGCCAGTAGCTGACGGGGATAATCTGGATGAGGCGGAGCCTTTGAAGATTAAAATACTGAACTTTTACTTCCCCTCTTTCCCCCATGGGAACCTTTAAAAATCATATAAACCTATATCAAAGAGTAAACTGAAAATGTTTATCATTTGTGTTTTGCTAATTTCCCTCCACAACATTTCCTCAAAATTTAACTATGAAAATGTCTAGATACATTTTCACAATGTCAACTTACAGTCATGAATACCAACAAGAATACTGCTTCATGCCTATTAGTCTGTGTAGGAAAACCATTCTCAATTCCCAGTGCGGTATTCTAAATCCCCTTCCTGTTTTTAGTGTCCATGTTTCCTTTTGCTAATTGCATCCAGCTTTCTGGAATCAGACCTGAATGGCTGTGTAGGTGTTAATTGGTTTAAAGGACTGCAAACAGGAGCCAAAGCAGAGAGAGGGGAATTAGGACAGAGTATGGTGCACATAAAATATCACAGTGTGGCCTGAATCAAGCCATGCCTGGGATAGAGGTTTTCTGGATAATGTTTTCACTTTTGTCTAGATAGAAAAGAAACAGTGCATGAAACAAATTCAAAGGTACTTTTAAAATTCTCAAACAAACTGGATTCATTTTTTGAATCCTAAGCTGAATTTGATCTTTTACATGATATAAGGTTTAAAAATGTTTTATTCAGAAGGACAGCACATAGGATAATGAGTTCCTGGCAAATTTGGAGCACATGTATTCAGTGGAGAAAAACAAAGAAAATTACAAATTTAGATTTGCTTCATTTTAAGAAAATCAGAGACTGCTCACATTTTGGCAACCCTTACAACATCTGCTAAATTAATGTACCGGTACTATAACTAAGACCTCCGCTTTTTCTCATTGAACTTGAAAAAGACGTAGACATTTATTTTTTATTTTTTTGACAGAGAACACACCATCACATTTAAGTACAGCTATCACGTGTTTATCTTTATGATTTAAATGTTTAAAACAATGGGAACTGCCACATGAACTGCCGATTACTTGAACTATTACCAGATTACTTGGTGAAAAATTACTGGTCTTTTGATTAAGAATAGAATGGGTTTAAAAGGATTTCTGGGCATTGTTCTTTTACATCTTGGCTACCATTCACCACTCGTGTCAATTACCTAAATTAAAACCAGTAAGGGCATTTATCAATATCTTAAGTCCCTTATGTATGTTGCGACTGGTCCTCGATTAGGACGTTAAAGGCTCAGCTTCATGTCCTACTTGGGGCATCTAGCAAAGAAGAAACCAAAAGTTGAACCCTGTGCTTTGTTCACAACATTTAAGATTTATCTGTTCAGTAACAGACAGTGCTAGTAGTTCTGGCATGAAATAAAGGATAAAAATGTAGAAAAGTATCTTAGCCAGCAGTTAGGAATCATAGAAGATCTGTGATCTTCTGTGATGGTTTTGGTTCTGCTTCAGAAGCTGGTAATTTATTGTGAATTTTACAACATAATTTAGAATTGCCTTGCTGTAGAGCCAGATAAATTATTCTTTTCACATTGTGGTTTGTTGTTACCGACTGGCTGTTCTTCACTCTTCTACCTAATTTACTTCTGTGGAAGCATTACTACGCCACTCACTGCTGTGGCATAAGAATTCAAGGCCTGTTATGGCTCATCTGTATCTGAAACTTAAAAACTAGAGGAAAGTATTGTATCTAAGGATGTTTTTCCAGTTTGTTGTTTTTAGGTCTCTGACATTCCTTAAGATAGGTCTGACATTTTTAGAGAGAGATGGATGGATGGATGGATGGATGGATGGATGGATGGATGGATGGATGGATGGATGGATGGATGGATGGATGGATGGATGGATAGTTAGATAGATAGTTAGATAGATAGATAGATACAGTAGATAGATACAGTAGATAGATAGATAGATAGATGATAGATAGATAGGATGCTTTCCTGAAGGAAGCACTGTTGAGGACTACTGACTAACCAGACTAAAACCAATTACTCAAATTTAATAAGCCATTAAAAACACTACACTTGGGAAAATCAGACCATTGTATGCAATGTCATGCCTCAGGGAATCTCACTGGGAGTTGTTTTTTTTCATAGTACACGAAGTGAAGAAGTATCCAGAGCACTAGAGATAGAGTTGAGATTAAATCAATGAAAAGAGAGAGAAACGAGAAATACAAAGTTTACTCAGACAAGAGTAAAAAGTGCAAGTTTACATTCTAAGGTTGTGGACAAGAGAGAGCAGCAGCGGCTGTCATCTCCACCCCTGAATGTGTCTGATATTATGATCCATCACCTGATTTGCATTCTTGGCACTATGTGTATCGGCACAGAGCTCTGCCATATTCAGAAGAGCTGATCTTTTTATTTCCTCAACATCAGATTACTTTTACCTCCCTCCTCATCCATTTACTAGGAACCTCTTCTGCATTTGGTAAAATCATGGAAATGATGGTGAGCCAAAACAGATGGAACCTATTTTCTCTTTATGCAGCAGTTGTCTTCTTTAGTTTCGTTTTATATTTAGAGGATTTTAGCCCTCAGACTGATCTCAACCGTCTAAGTTTCAAACCAAGGTCTAGTCTTGACAGGTTGTGTCTACAATGAGCTTACTGAAGAGACATGAATGGTTGGTGCAACCTCTTGTAAATGATTATGTTGTGTAAATTTTCACTTCTTTTTCTCCTCGAAAAGACATTGAGAACTTGCATGCTATTTAAAAAAATCCATGTTGTGGAAGTACACACTGAAAGGTTTAGATTTCCATAACTAAGGTTTAAACTGATTTTAAAATCAAGAAGACTTCAGCACACAACCTTATGTTGTTTTTGGAGGAATTGGGTATGATTTCGGTGTTAAAGACTGTTAGGTTTATTCTTTATACCTCATGTGCAATAAACCTAACAAGACTATAGGTAGGAGAATAAATAACTACATTTTTCATACCCCTCTGTCACAATCATGGCTGGAAGCAACATTGCCATTACTAGCTGGCATGTTAATGTCAGAACAATTTGCCTGATAGCAACACATTAATTAAAAAATGTCCTTCATTACTGTCATGTGGTCCATGCTACATTGCTGCCTCTACTCCCTGTTTATTAAAGCCATGGATGACAACGATTGTATGATGACGTTAAGATTTTAGTTGCTTGGTTAATTTGGCTTTAACCAAATGGAATCCCCTCAACTTTCCATTTCCTTTTTTCAAATTTTAAGAAGTGCGCTTAAAATGTATATTTCAGGTAGATGGAAACATGACTAGTGAAGAAGCAGTTACAATGGGTATGCACTTGCTTTACAGAGCCTCACTTTCAAAACACTTGACCTAACCTAATAAAGAAGCCTATGTTGGTTTAACTGATACCATAAAGTTGTTTGTGTTGCAGACGAAATGTTTCTTTCCCATATGTACTTTCCTGTTGAAAAATTATTGTTATAGAGGTTAAAGAATTAAATTAAGGGGGAAATTTCCTAACATGTCTTTTTAGTATACAACTGAATGTTTTTCAGAATGGTTAAGTGTTTTTTTCCCCCATTATTTTCCATCCTCTGAACTTGCTCAGCTCAGGTCTGTTGACTCGACACAGCTTCTCAAGGTTAAGCCAAGGAGAAGCTGCTAAACCCAGCTCCTACCATCTGTTTCACTTGGAAGCTCACCCAGGTCCTACCATGCAGGTAGTGTAGATACAGACAAAGCCAAATTCAGAGTGAATCATAACACAAGTTTTAACCCGTGTTGGATAGTGATATTAGTCATGAAGGCAGAATAGGAAAGGCTTCTACAGCAGAGGGATTAAATTTGTGTGAGAACCACTAAATCTGACTTGGCATTTGTTTAGATTTTTGTTTTCTGAAGATGGCTTAAATACTGATAAATGCTTGAGAACAACTCCCAGAAACTCCCAGGAATAGCACTAACCCTGAACAATTAGTCTTTACTTGCATATCTGACAGGCAGAGAGCTTTTCTTTCCTAACATAAATATTGTTCTGGCCTCTGTAGGGAGCCGAGTCATGGGAACCCTCTGGCCTGTATTTAATGGTGTCCTCTGTCTTCAGGGTTGCTAAGTCATACTAACCAGTCGATTCACCTCTAACAAACTAACTAACCTATGAATGTTGAAGTCTTAATTTATCACCGCCTTGATAAGGACTTTCTTTAATTACACCAGGCTTCACTTATGTGGATCTTTATCTGTTGTACCTCTTATTATAGACTCCCATCCATCCGTCTATCCATCTATTCCCAGCCATCCCTTCCAGCTCAGGCTATAGCATGTCACTGTCCCAATGCTCGAGACTCAGTAAGTCGATCCAACAGGAAATCAATAGCAGGGCCTAATGCTGAATAATTGAGGTTACGGGAGTTCAGCAGCACTCCCTAGACAAACACCCCCACCCCAACGTGTAATCTCCTATTATGCACAGGGTAGGGTGCGCTATATAGTCATTTCTCACATTGAGAGAAGAGATGCATTTACTGCTATTCCTAAAAAATGTTTTATGACAAGAGAATTTCGGTTTTCCTTGCTGTCCTGTGACAGATTTACCTTCTATTTTGGAAAGAATCATATTTCCTAAAATCTCTATTAAGATTTTATCAGTGAAAAAAAAAGTGTAATATATGACATATGAAAGTTTTGATGTAGACTTTTTGAGATGGATAATGTAGTATTTGTGTTTCTAACTGGTCAGCAGAGTTTGGGGAACCATGCTGTTGTTTCCAAGGTTTTTGGAGTGTAACGTGCACTAGAGGGCACAAGCTGTCTTGAAAGGATGCAGACCCTCTGCTGGAAAAAATAAAGCAGCAGGAAGGAGAATCGGACTTTACCCTGAAATGGACAGTAAGACATTGCAGAGGAGTTTGTGAGAAACTAAGCAATCCATAATTAACTGTTTAATTTGCCAATTTGACATTCCTTTGTATAAAGATTACATTTTGGTATTTATTAGGTTTCTGCAAAGTGACAGGACATTTTCTTTGGTTTTATCAACAAGAAATACATAAGCTTTTATCTTAAACTATAGACTGGTTTGATATGAGGTTCTTGGTGTATAATTACCTTAGCCATTTTAAGATGTTGCACCAATTTTATTACCACAAAAAAAGCTAATCTTTGAACTGCTTTGATATAAGAAGCAACTCATGTTTTTGCTACTGGCTAAATTATCCATTACCTTGACCCCTACAGCTATTATATTATTTATAACATTTATCTTTTTGTTCATTATTTTAAGCCCAAATGTTTATGTGGTATAAATTCTGCAGGGTGATTCACTCAGAAGCCTCAATGCACAAGTTTCTTTATGTTTGAATCATAAAGGTACCATACATCCTCAGAATATTTCCCAGAATCATCCCTCAAACAATGTTGATTGCAAACACCCCCCCGTTCCTCAGCCAGAAGAGGTGTGGAGCTCTGTGCAGGGATGCACTTGGCTACAGCCACAGAAACAGCATGCAGAGCAAGAAGCAGCAGGAAGGCATTGAAAATCTCAGCAGCTTGTGCCCTTGTTATTCTCTGCCGGGCTTTCACACTGCTAGGATATTCTTCACATTGTCCTTTTATTTTGTATAAATTTCCATGCTCTACTGAAGATTTTGCTCTTAAATATCCAATTGGTACACTGTCCGAAACCAAAAATGGCATAAACACCAAATTTTGAGCAAATAACAAACATTCAAAAAGAGACAGTTGTTGTAAACTTTAACCTTCCGTATTAGAAAAATTTCTGGAAAAATATACAAGAACCTACAGAATTAAAATACTTTCAAACCATCTAAGATATTAGTTCTGGGTCTGATGGGTTATTGTTTGTTGAGCACAATGTTTTTTTGTCTTGTCTATCACAAAGAAAGGGCTTTGTGTTCACTTTTAGAAAGGCAGCCAATTCTTTGTTGTCTTCCGCTGCAATTTGGTGTGGTTGGGTGAGCGTGTCACTTCTCACATGACAAGTTTACCTCTCTCTGAACACACACAGAAGGGGTATCACCTCTCTCCGTGCTTCACCTTCCTCCTGTTCATTTCCTCACACCTCCAGGCTACGGCCGCTCAGGCCTGCAGATGGCAGATAATGACAATGCTGTCCCCACTGGCTAGTTGGGAGTGTGTATGTGTTGAGGGTGGCTCTTTCTCTGTTAAGTGCCAGCAGTTGGGCATTTAACTCCACTTGGCTCTCTTGTGGCTTGCCGACTGGGCGGCTTGGTCACCGGTTGGACTGCTGCCTGCTTGGCTGACCACGCTTTCTGGCAAAGACATCACTGGAACTGTTTACTACTGAATGTTCCTCGTAGGAACCAGACGAGCTTTTGGCCGACCAACCCAAGTGGCTTCATGACTTGATCAATTAAACTTGTGACATTTGAGTAGTTACTGTATGTACTTAAATTTTTCTAAGAGTCTATTAAACAGGTACTGTAGGTAGCCTCTTGTTTAGATGTAATGTGTAAGAAAAACACAAAGTAAAGCTTAGGTAAGTATACAGAAAAAGTTTTCTACTTTAATTCTTTTTCCATATTTCCTTATTACCATATTTTATAATTATTTTGCAAAAGAGCTCAGTCCCAGTAAGACTGCATTCATACCTGGACATAAACTGGACCTCAGTAACAAATAGAAACTGATATGCTGCGAACTAAGTAGTTCCAAATGTATATTTAGGACATTGACAAGTTTGTAGTTCAGTTCATATCCCCTTTAACTTTCACTAACCTTCCTGTTCATGAAACAAAAACGTCTTCTTATAGTTACCTTTTAGTAATGTCTTCTTTTCACGCTTCCATAAAGCCAAATTACAACATCTTCTTAACACATTTTTTCTACTTCAGCTGTGGATCTCTACCTTTTTTGGTGGGAAACACAAGTTGGTGTAGTGGCAGTAGAGCTGCAAAGTCAATTAAATCAAAATTGCCATCTCAATATCAGTCTGTGGCCGTACCAATCAAGGAATGGTCAGGGACAATTTGTATAAAATTACAATTACATTCATTAATTCTGTGAATATTAATGTTTGACCCAGAAAAGGTTATGGAGATTGAATAATGCTGAAGATGGCGTTAAGAAAATCTGGTTTAATCATAGTAGACAAAACTAGACATGGTTGTTGTTGTTGTTGTTTTTTAGCTGTTGTAGTATAATAGAATATAGATACTGTAAATCCTGATATATGGCAGCCCTTCATGCTTGGTGGTCCCTATAAGATTTCAACCTCTGGATGATAAATTGAACAATGCTCCCTGAGATGTTCCAACACTTGTCCATTGTTTTATAGCCAAACACTGTGTTAAAATTCTTAGACAGTCATTCGCCTGCTTGCTGTGTTTCTTGTTCTTCAGTATACTGCTTGGTTACTACTGTTCTCTAGTAAAACGTTGACACCTTTTCACTTCATGTGGATTTATCTCAGGTGAATTAAAATTGATTTACTATTTAGTTGACTTTGGAGGTGGTTGCATTGAATTTTGTCTAGGTGTTTTCTAGTAAAATGGACTAAACACACAATAATTCCACAACTTTCAGATCTCTCTACAATGTTTTAATCTGCATTGTTTTCTCTATTATTGTGCAGTACTGTTGTTTTGTTTATTTTGGTCACATAAAATAACGGTAACCCATTGGTATATTGAAGTTTTTCTTTTGAAATGTATAAAACGAGATAAAAGTAACAAGCACCTCAGTCCTACTGATTTTTCAGTAGAATTATTTTAGCAACAATTTAACCAACACTATCCTTGTTGGTCAAGTTGTGTCTTGGGTTAATGTTTTATAGAAAAAATCTTTTGCAACAATATAATTAAATATTTGCTCTAATACTTAATGAGGCCATATGTCATAATTCCTAATGTAAACTATTCCTAATATCCAATAAATATAGCAATGGAAGATGCAGTGACTTTTTTGTTGCACCTAATTTTTTTTTGAGTTTATAAACTACTGCTCTACTTTTTGAATAGGAATACGTTGACAGCCATCAAGATTTGTGCTTAATGTTTTGTTTTATATATTTATTTTTGTAACTCTTTTACCTTTGCTTGTGTGTAATTTTGCTTTGTGAAATTTCATCGCTAAGAGTTGGTTGAATTTACTGCTGAGAACAACAGAGCTTTAGAAGTTACTGTGAAATAGATGCATGCAGGGTGGGTTTGCTTTAAAAAAAGCTAAGCAAATTGAAGTATTCATTTTGAAGCCTGTTTTGTACTAACTCAAAGTGCTTCCTTGTGCATGTTAAGTAGGTTTAGGCAGATAAACAGTCTCTGTTGTTGGGCCGTGGCTCTGGGCAATGAGGCATTGCACCCTGGGCTATCCCAGGTGATTGCAGAAAAGCCACAAGGCAGATATGAAAAACTCCAATTTGGCAGCAATTACTTTATAAAACTGGCAGGTTTAAAGAACGCTGTGTGAAAATGTCACTATGAACAGAATATACAGCTCTTTCATCAACACAACTTATTAGTATAAAATTCAGCTAAATTACCTGAAATCTAATTTGTGAGGCTTTCAACATGTGCACAAATTTGTATCTGATGAATGATTTTTTTGGAGCTGCATTTATCAAATGTGACCCTTGAGAGCCAAGTAGCTCTCAGTAGAATCTGAGGCAAATGACCGTCCATCCATCTGTTGTGTCTGTCCACTTTTCCTTGCAGCGCTACAGCTGAGACGGATAAAACAAAGATAAAAAAAATAGGTAAAAACTGTAAAATTCCATTCGTAATAATTGGGTCTGGCCTTGCTGTAGGTATTTGACACCTGATTTCCATCCACCTTGACTGTGGAGGGTGTACAACCTTTTCAAGGATACTCTCCTCCCTTTGTGTCTGCACTGTCTTCTGTCTGCTCTTCATTCTGTCTATTTTATTCCACCAGGGAGACCGAAAAATGTTTGAAGCTTTGCTTTTTTTTCTTTTGGTGCGACCTCTCTTCCTCTGTTTTCAGGTCTCTGGGTACAGAGTTACTAAGCTTTTTGAATAACCAAAAGAAGACTGGAGGATAAAACGCTTTTTTTTAAAGCTTTTACTTGAGCAAACTTTCCTTTTCGTAGTCATTTAAATTTGATGTGCATTGGACTTTCTGTCTTTTTTAGTGTGTGTACTCTGTGCAAAGCTTTTTCTACAAACGTTTAGACTGACTGGACTTTATTTACCTCCTGAGCTGAAATTGTAAAAAAAAAAAAAAAAAAAAAGGTTAAAAACTGGTTTTAGGATGTGGTTGTATAAGATACTGTAGATTAAGACCTTCTTGACCCCTCATGACTGGTGTATATTCCATCATTTCAGGGATATTAAAATAAACGCAGATTCGGGAAAACACCCCAATGCTTCTGATTGACAATTTGATCCCCAATTAATTAAATCTGTCACTGATGGATGTGAAGTTTTCTGCTGCATGAGCCTTGCAACTCTTTCACTTCATTTGTGTGTGTGCACATAAATGCACAGTGGCACACAAGAACAGATGGCCTGTTTTCCCTGCCATGGCATGCATGCACTTTGTCTGCGCCAATGAAGATGGACTCACTTCAGAATAAAGAATGCTGTTTCAATAGCAAAGGCACTGTTCTACATTGTAATTTGTGCATATAGGGTTAAAAAATCTTAGTGTCGTATATGTTTAACTGGCTTAATGTCAAATGCATAATAATGAGCTTGTTCAAACAGCAAAGATAGGAAAGTTGAAGTACTGTTGATGCAAGTAGCATCCATGTGGGGAGTAGAAGTTTGATATGGTTCTGTTTGCCCTGATTTTCTGACTCTCAGAGTTTTTCTAGTTAAATTTTCTTCAAATCCTGAAATCTGAGGAAAAACAAAATGTGCCAAGCTAGGTTTTAGAATCACTACTTTAGTGCTTTTCATCTGCAGTTTATTTCTCTAATCTTTTTTTTCCACATTAGAGCCCTATTACTGTTTTTGAAATAATTCATAGTTTGAAAAAGGCTTTTCAGGACATTATCCTTTCAGTGGAATTTTACCCAGATTATGCAGATTAACTCATTTTCCCGAAGAGGCAATTTAATAAAAATAAGGGTTACTGTGATGACCAATAAACTATTTTATGTGCAAGTTGGGTTATCTTAGTTTTAAAAAAATCCCACCATGGTTAAGGTATTTGTTTTTTCTTATTTATTTTTATAAACTTGACTTTTTATACTATTAAACAGTGATAAGCCTCTTTTGAAAGGAAAACTCTATAATGGTTACTCAAATGCATCTGTTGTACTTAAGCTGATTGTGTTGGACATATTCTGGTTGCCCTTGTGAATAATAAATTGTACAAATTTAGTCTTTCTCATGTAGACATGATTCTTAATTCCCCTTTTTCATCATATTAAACTAATATATATTTATATATACCGGTATATATATATTTTTTTTACATCAAATTAAGATAAAATCAGGATGAAACGTGTTTCAGAGATTAATTAAATGATATTGGATCTTTTGATGTATGTTTAATTCATCAGATAGTAGGTTACCATGTCAACCAAAAAGCAGAAATACTTCATATAAATGGAGAATGCGTTATAGAATAAAATAATATAAATTGTGTTAACGGGGATACCTTTTTGAATGAGTTGTACCTATAAGGCTTTATGGATGTTTGGGTGGAGTGTGATCAGCATTATTTCATGTGTTGGTTCCCTGTTTATTACGCTTAAGCATTCAGTTGCTATTTAGCCCATCGAGGTCATTAAATCATTACTGTGTGTCTTTCTGTCTCTATTGAGATTCCCTTTAATTGCTTTTAATGTCATCACTTTTTCTCAACTCGCTTGATAGCCTTGGCTTTACTGCCTCTATCTTGCTTTTCAGTCAGAAATGGCCTTTGTGTGTCTTCAAAAAAATTATTTTTTTAATATTTTATTTCCCAGGGCTGAATGAAATTGAATTGCACATATGAGCATATGTTATAAGGTATTAATATACATGGAAGAATGTGTCGGGGGCGTAGTAGGAACTTTCTCCTCTGTCAGCACTGCGTAGGTAGCGCTCTTACACCATTCTCTAATATGTGTGAATTCATTACCGAGGCCCAGGAGGGAAACTTCAAAGGTGGACGAGAACTTAGCCTTGTGGATTTGAAAGGGATGACTCTGTAATCTGGTTAAACTTTGCTTGCACTGTATATTTTCTCACTGCTTCCACTGTATCAGTGTTCCCACAATTTATTCTTCTATTTTTCTTAACCAAGTGAAAAGAAAAAAAAAAAACAATTTAATTTTGTAGCTCAGTCTAAACAAAACAAACTAACCGACTGGTTTGTATCAAGGAAGCCATCTGTTTAAGCCTTTCATCCTCCCTTTCCTTTTGATTCCCAGCGCCCTCTCCTTCTGCTGATGCACACCTTGACAGTTAGAAATGGGAGGATGCATTTCATGTGTCACAGCATCTTTTCCATGTTACATTGCATTTCCAGGGTGTGTCATCATTTCCAGTCCTTCTTTTGCAAGCCAGCCTTTAGGGACCGCCTTCCCTTGCATCAGCCAAATGTCACAGCACCTGCAATATGCATATGTTTCTAAAGCGCTGCCGGATGCAGTTTGATGCTTATCTGAAATGCAAGTGATGGTCCAGGAGTGCTGGAGACTCTTTCTCTGAATATTTGATGCTGTTGATGAGCAGAAAAATACATAACTAAGCACTTGGACGGCTTGACTCATGGTGTGTTAGAAATAATGGACAGGAGGAAGAATGAAATATTAAAAACGATTCCTTCAGAATGAGAGGAGGCAGGTTGCCCATGCTGGTCTTTGTTTAATGTAACGAAACTGTAAGTGTGACGTCCCCTTGGTTGATTCTAAGAAGAGACTGCTGCTTTTCTGTACAAGGAATATATGATATAAGGCAAAACTCTGCTAGTATTAAAATGGTTTAAAATTGATAAATGTTTAAAATGATCCATGACTTCTTGGGAATGTCAGAGTGGGTGATGAATAGAGAGACAGATAGATGGAAAGACAAGCAGTGTGTGGAAGATATATGGTGGTTCATGGCCATTACTCAACAAGTTTAAAGTCCTTGGAATCTCTGGAGTATCTGACTTCACTGTT
The DNA here is from genome assembly GCF_000732505.1 of Cyprinodon variegatus. Classification (NCBI taxonomy): domain Eukaryota; kingdom Metazoa; phylum Chordata; class Actinopteri; order Cyprinodontiformes; family Cyprinodontidae; genus Cyprinodon; species Cyprinodon variegatus. The sequence continues at coordinate 188,022 of NW_015151552.1, read as the reverse complement.
CCACCTCTACAGTACCTATAATACCTTTGTGCCATAGGTGCCCTTGCAGTAAAATGATGATAAATGACTGAGATGGGAGATGAAATCCTGTCTATCTCTGTGAAGGTAGGATACCGGTATGTGTGTTTACTTTTCCCACCAGGGATGAGATGCAGCGCTTTCTAAAAATGTTTCATACCCCTAGAAACTTTTTACATACGTTACTAACACTAATTACATAAAGATTCGAATAATTGACAGCTGGAAAGAAAAGCAGTACAAACATTGGCTGTTCGAGTCAGGAAGTGGTCCTGTTTGATGATCAGATTGACACCTCAGTAGTTCAGCTCTAACGCATCTCTAAGCTTGTTGCCTATTTTCCATAATTTATGATCAAATAAACGATCAAAGCATTATATTCAAGATGGATTTTGTGGAATACTCAGAAGAGTACCTTACCTCAGACACCAATGGCAACTACATGTAAGGTGAAAAATTTAAAGAAAAGCAAAACAAACTTCTAGAGTATGAGCGAAACTTACGAGAACAAGCAGAAGAGTGCTGCTGTT
>NW_015151552.1:183538-187464 GCF_000732505.1 Cyprinodon variegatus | reverse complement strand
TCTATATACACTGCAAAAACGATGTAGAAATAAGTAAAAAAAATTCTTAAAATCAAGTGTATCCACCCTTAATTTTAGAAGGTAAATGAGATAGTTTGCCAATGGAATGAGTAATTTTACTCTTAAAATAAGATAATTAGATAATATCCACATGTCAGTATCATTAGAAAACTCCATAATGCCTCTTTAGAGCAATTCTTAAGAACTTTTAATTTTGGTTGATTTTGGCTCCCCTCAGTGGACAAAGGCTGTATTGTTTTTCCTGAAAGAAGACAGCATTTCCCATGAGGAACAGGACCTAGTTTGGTAAAATCCTGCGAAAACGATCTAGAAATAAGTAAAAATTACCTAAATCAAGTGTATCCACCCTTAATTTGAGAAGGTAAATGAGATAGTTTGCCAATGGAATGAGTAATTTTACTCTTAAAATAAGATAATTAGATAATATGCACTTGAAATAAGACAATGTAATTGTGTTTTCTTATTTTAAGTGTAAATTGTCTTGTTCCATTGGCAGAATGTGTCTTTTACCTCCTCAATTCAGGAACAAATGCGCTTATTTTAAGAAAAAACTGACTAGTCTAGATTTGGATTGAACTACATTTCTGTTCCCAGTGCCTTTATGAAGGATAATTAGCAATGATGTAATGCATCCAGTTATCGTGAAGCAACGTCAAATGACGATGTTGAAAATAGGAAAGGGTTAACTTTGGTTTTTTACCATATTCCTGCACTGCCGCCATGACAGAGGTGTCATTTTAACAAGTTGTGTTAACATATAACCACAAAAATGTTTTACAAAGGTTGCAAAGTTACTTCCTTTTGGTTTAGGTTTTAAAATTTCCTCTACTGACACTTGGAGTTTTAATGGGTGTAAAGGTTTCAGTATGAATATGCAAGGCACTACATTTCTCGGTAGCACTAGAACATATTTGCTATTACGGACTGTTTTCTTGCTCCTTTATGTGCCCATCAGTAAATGCTTAGGACAGGCGTTTTGCAAGGATGCCAATCTTAATCACCTATACGTCCCTGCAGATCACAGTTTCTGGTAGACTGCTGCATTTAGTGAAAAAAAGGGGGAGAAAAGGTGTTAAAAGAGTTTGTCAAAGCATCCTCTCTCTTCCCCTTCAGCCACCTCCACTCCATTTCTTCTGCTTTTTCACCTTACTGCCAAAAGCCGTAGGTGATCAAAGGAGGCCAACATGAAAGGCATCCCTGAATTTAACTTTTTTTTTTTATACTGTATGCCAGCTCACTCCATTTAAAGATATGGAAATACCCAATACAACTTGTACCTACGCAGCCGAAAATGCTTGGCCTCAGTTGACTTTCCCTTTTCTTCAGCTTCTTCCTCAATCCTCTGCTTCGTTTCACCTCTTCAACATCATCTCTATCCATTCCCTGCTCATGCCTCTCCCCGGCAGCCCTCAGGCTTCCAGGTAGATAGCGCTTGATTGGCAGCTGCTGTGACAGTCAGTGGAACAGGCTAAAAGTGGATGAGTGTCAGCCTTGCTACAGGGGCTTAAAGCAGCTGCAGTGTTGTAGCTCCGTCCTGGAGGGAGAGAGAGAGAGAGAGAGAGGTCCATGAAATAAGACTGCCAACTCTGTGCTTTTTCACGCTTCTCTCAACTGAAGCAGGTGGGAGCTAAATAGGTTTTTGAAACCTCTCTGGAGTTTATCCTGAGCCTGGAAACTGGAACATTTTTTTTTTGCAACTCACACCATCTTGTATCCTCTCCAGCTTTCTTGGTATCTTTGGTTTTCGTTAGTGTTTTGTTGTTACATCTCGTTATTAAGTCTTTCTCGAGTGCCTCTCTCCTTCCTTCCAATCACGGCAGAGTTGTCAGCTTCATTTGTCACAGCAGTGGGGGAAAAAAAAAAAAAAGTTTTCTCTTTTTCAAAAACTTCAGTTCATCTCAACCCATTTTGTACAGTTGCTTAGAAGAGGTTTGAGTGAATAGAAAATAGAAAAAAAAAACGTAATTTGAGCATGTCTTTGGTCTGAAGTGGTTATGATCAATTCCCAGAAGGAGACAAGCAATCTGTGATGGATTTTACTGCTTAGCAGTTTGGGTTCTACTAAAAGCAAAAAATGCATCAGTTTTCCCTATGGCTACATGTACCTGAGTCTTCCATACACAGACAGAGGTCAACACTTTGAGACTTGCAAAAAAGAAGCTCACCTATAAGGTACTGGGACAAATCTGGTTGCTGATAGAATCTACCTGCTGTTCCATGAAAGTTTTTACAGCCTCTATGAAATCCAAGCTGTGTCAAATAAAAATGAATGCTTCCCCAAGTAAAAACACTCATTTTGTAAAGCAAATCAACTTTATTTTCTTTGAGAATCATCATATTTTTCATGCATTCAATATATCCATCAATTATTTCATATCTCCTGCATAGCCAAAAACATAATGTGCAACATGTGTGCCTTTACTGTGGTATTTATATACATGCTTTGCAAATGTTTTAGTAATGAGGATTAGTTTGTTAGACTTCGCTATGCAGAATTTCTATCTGCAGAGATGATGGGTCAGTTACCTCGGCATGCTAATAGCTTAATTCATAACAGCCCAATCCGTCTTCAAATTAATTTCCTTTATAATTCTTGGATAATATAAAGGCATCTAAATACTGTGTATGGAGCATTGAAGTTTATCAGAAAGCTGTTAAATTAAATTAAAATAAAACCAAATTGTGACATCATCATGAAAAAAAGCATACCTTCTTTAAGCCCAGCAGCAAAGTATACATTTTACACCTAAATTATGGCAGTGTAGATATACACTAGGCTAATTTAGATGCATCAGTAGCATTAGTCATATTTCTTTGTCACAGGACTTGACGTTTTGCAATAATGTATGATCCCACATCCATAGCAACCAGCAGGATTGCCAAGGTTATAGTCTGGCAGCAGTAACTTAGAATACTGTCATCAGTTCTGAGGAGCACATAAAAAAAGAACAAACTATGTGAACATCAATATATGTGCCAGCTGCATCTCTGCTTCTGATAATATTTAAACGACTAGCTTACAGAGATGTTTAAATTAAACTCAGCCTCAGGCTTTATTTGAGTCATCTTTAACTCTGGTTGACCTAAACAGGAAGAGTCGGAGCCAAAACGCGGCTTTGAAAAAGGAGGCAGTTTGTAACATGATAATTCATTTTTCTTTCTGAGATCAAATGTTGGATAACTTAGTGAAATTTGATGTTTTCCTTTGGTAAAAAAAATCAAAACCTATGACAATTTTTTTTTCATCTCTGATGTACCAAAAATACATTAGTAGAAGATTTCTAAATGACAGCATTTGCTTAATGTATGTCAACAGTATTTCAAAACATGTTTTCTATATACCATCTAAATTGAAAATGTAACATAACATCTCTCTTCTGTAGTTAAAGGTATAGTGGAATTTATTTATTTATTTTATTTTTTTTTAAAAGACCTGCCCTCTCCACTTAGACTTAGACTTCCTTTATTTTCATTGCACAAAAAACACAAGGTGAATCTTGACAACAAAATGTTGATTACTTGGCTACCAGTGTAACAGAGCTAAGACCTTATTCCTGCACAATAAATATGTTATCTATGAGTAAGAGCTAGCTATATACAGGGTAAGAGTATATAATACTCTCCTCGTGCACGCTCTGTTTAAAAGCTGCTGTTTGCATCTCTCACACAAGCTTACTGTCTAAAAGAAGATTTTCAATTTTTCCCCTATGTCAGACTCACTGGTACGGTAAGTTAAAATGTTGATGAGCAAGTAGGACGGCCTTACTTAAATATATCACCAGAATGATTGACTATTAGGAGGACCACTTATTTAGATGATCCACCTGGAAAAAGAACATCCTCCACTAGGGGTGTGGGAAATAATTGTTTTGGCGATATATCGTGATATTCGGCTGCCCAATATA